>NC_141034.1:18825000-19125000 GCF_052040795.2 Danio rerio | reverse complement strand
CACACTCATACTCATACACTACGGACAATTTAGCCTACCTAATTCACCTGTACCACATGTCTTTGTAGTGTGGGGGAAACCGAAGCACCCGGAGGAAACCCACGCAAACGCAGGGAGAACATGCAATCTCCACACAGAAACGCCAACTGAGCCGAGGCTCGAACCAGCAACCTTCTTGCTGTGAGGTGTCAGCACTACCTACTGCACCACTGTTTCGCCCCCTGAAACATCATAACATCTCAAAATCTAAAAAGCTACATTTTCAATTTTATAGTGTAAGGAGCTATTCAAACAGTACTTACTTTTACCTCCTATAATGCAGCTTATTTATTTATTTAGTTATTTATGCATGTATTTATTTATTTAGTTAGTAAGTTAGCTTGCTTGTTGCTCCTTGTTCTCGTTAATTCTTTCTTTCTTACTTTCTTCGTTCGTTCCTTCTTTCCGACATTTTTTTTGTTCTATTGACTTGCACCTTGCATTTCTAACGATAAAAGCACATCAACGCATCACATAGCGGTATGATGCATGAATGTGCTCCTCACATCTCGTTTATATACACTATGAACAGCAGCTATGCTAATTATTCTTTTATTCTCTATTTCCACCTGGGGATACTCATCCCAGGGCCCCCAGAGATTATGCAGTGCCACTGATGCGATCTAGGACCCGTGAAGAGACAAATCCAAGGTTTCCACAATCCCGGTTGAGGCGGTATCCTGATCAGCTGCTGTGGTGGTCATGGAGGAGTAGAGAGCATGAGTCTGATTTCTGTGAGACTCCAGGAACAGACGAGTCTTCACTGATGTCCAGCCTCCAGCGCCTGCAGTTCTGCACAAGACATTTGGCCATAGGAGAAATGGTCGTGCCCAACTGAGCCTGGTTTCTCTCTAGGTTTTTTATCCTTCACTTTTGCCAATTGGTGAAGGTTTTCCCTCGCTGCTGTAGCCACTGGCTTGCATGGTTTGGGACTTGTAGAGCTGCGCATGGATGGATTTGATTTTCAGTGTTTGGACCCTCAGCAATGAATATTAAACCACACTGAACTAAACTGAAACTTAAACTCTGAAAACTGAACTGATGCTGTTTCAATTCACTATAATCTTCTTTGTGAAGCTGCTTTGACACAATCTTCATTGTAAAAGCTCTATAAAAATAAAGATGAATTAAATTGGATAGAATCAATATGGTGTAGAAGGCAAAAAAAAAGAATTTTATATAGAATGACAATACTTTCTAGAAAAAACAGAAAAGCTACATGTAACTCTGAAAAAATAGATTATTTAATGTAAGGAGATTCAAACCGAGCTCATTTTTCCTTCGCACTATGCTGCTTGCTTTATTTACTGTTTTTAGACTTTGCTTTATTGTGTTCTACTGACCTGTGCCTTGCATTTTTAACAGCAAAAAACCCATTCAGTGTGAACAAGCAGTCCCTGAGTGGCCAGTCAAAGTTATGAAAAACAATGCTAAACAATGGTCCTTCTGCAATACAGCTACATTCTGTTAGTTTGAGCCAAACCTAGATTTGCCTGTTAGAGAAAGACAGTACAGGCCAGATGGTGGTGTGAAAAAGAACACTATAAGAAATGCGTATAAACCAATTCATTCAGCTTCACATTGTGAATGGACCGATTACGCTAATGTTGCTATGCTAATTTGACAACTTTCAGTATTTTGATGTTTTTCCAGTAGAAATGGAGTTGTGGGATTTTACTTTTCCATCTCTCACTCATAGCAAACTAATGCTTGAAGATGACTGCTTAAAAATATTTTGTTCAAGCCATCAGACAGACATCATCAGAGAAGGAATGCCCTACTAGAGCAGAAGCAGATCTTCAGATCTTGATGAAAGACAAGATCAAGATATGTTTATTATTTACTGTGGATTAAATTGCACTGTTAATTATTGACCTCAAGAGGTGCAATGTGAAGAATTTCACAAAACCTTTAAAGGGCAGTTATAGTTCCTTCTGAAGGTCATAAATGTGATGTACTGCCTGAACACATGTATCAAAGAAAACCTAAAAGTCACCCGCATTTCATCATTTACAATTGCAAACATGACTGAGCTCTTGGGTTTCTGCAGCTGTCAGTGCTGGAAGAGCTGAATCCGGTAATTCAAATGACGTCTACTGGTACTTCTGGCTGTCTAATGTAATTGTCATGTTCCCAGCCCATACATAGGAATCCTCCCTATTTTCCTTCGCTTCCATCCTTACAACCTCCACGCCAGGAATAACAGCCGGCACATAAACAATGCGCTGACACCTGCATTAAAAGGAGCTGGTGAGCAGACATAATATCGTTGCCGGAGAAACAAGTCAAATAAAAAGCAGACAGTTTTAAAGAAAGGAGGAAATGGGCCTTTAGAAAAAAAAAAAAAAAAAAAGAAGAAGCTACAGAAGCCACTTTTGGAGGCAAAGTATGTTGTTTTTGATTAACTAGTGCCACCTAGTAAAACTATAATAAAATAAAATAATTTCGGCAAACAGTACATTCATCAACAATCTATACGGTAGCGCAGGGGTTCTCAACCTTTTTAACTTTGAGAAAATCCATCGATTAAAAAAAAATTTGAAGCTCCAAACTGATTGTTTTAAAAAAATGCTTATTTTAAAGCTTTATTTATTAGCAAAACATTTCTTCAAAACCGCACAGACAGGTTCAAAGCTCCTGAATTTTTTACTTCAGTTATTCTTTACAACTGCAGAGTATTTGGGCCTTTTTTGCAGTTAAAGGAACCTGACAGGACAACAGGAGATGACAAAAAAATGCTTTGAATTAGATTGACTACTATTCATCTATTGATCTATATCCATCAAAATAAACGACCTAACCCTAAATATAAAATACAGTAAAAACTCTCTAAATTTGTTGAAACACATTGATCTGAATGTGGTTTGGTTTTTAGCCGGACATTATTGGAGTCCGCTGATAGGAACAGTAAAGAGCTGTTGTTTACTACTGAAACACCACAGAGTCTCGCTGGGTCCTCCTGTACAGACACATGACAGTTATAAATTGGACAACTATACAGTTATTTTAAAGTGTTCACACAAAGAGAACACGCATAACCTAGTTTGTGAATTAACAGACTTGTGCGACTTTGATACAGTACGAGTCGCAGAAGTGAGCTGGTTATTATAACATTTAATCATTGTTACTGTAGTTTTACATATGTGTGACTGTTTGCTTTATACAACTGAGAACGTAGTCCCTGTTGACACGCAGCAGTTGGAAACTTAAGCCACAGTTATGTCTGTAATTAACAGTGAAGCTGTTTTTGTGTCTGAAATTGAGTCCGAATTAGCCTGTTCAATCACAGAAAACCGAAAATGCTACTATACTGCTACTATTACTACTATAATTTTAATAGGACATATTTAATAATGAAATCAAATAATTATAGAATAATATTTAAGTTAATTTTAAGCTATCTCGCGACCCACCTGCAGGATCGCTGAGGCCCACTAGTGGGCAGAAGCCCACCGGTTGAGAATCCCTATTGCAGCGTTCCTTGATTTTACTTTGTAATGTAATGTAATGTGTATTTATACTTTCATTTTTTGTACTTTCATTTATTTTTTTCTGGAAAGTCTTCAAATTTCATATACACTCAAAAAAACATTCAACGTTGTATTACTTTAATTTGGAAAAATGTTAATCGCCCCTCCATTGGACTTTGGTTGAGAAAGCTAATAACATGTTTGGCTCTTGAAAAGCTCACATTTAGTATGTAATAAGGGAAAATCCTCTGAATGTTGTGATATCTGGGAGGTGTTTTTGAACTTTGTGAAAAATGGAGATATTGAAGAAGCTTTGGAAGTCTGTAGTTGTGGAAAGTGAATTGGTGCTTGATTAGATTTCTTCCTCTTTTTCCCTTCTTTTAATTTATTTATTTATTTTTAATGATTATTATTTCTTCCTTAAACCTGTCTGGGGTAAGTTTCGTGTATTGGGGTAAGATTTATTGTAAAACCTTAATAAACACATGTTATACAAAAATAAGGACTGCTGTCTGTTCAAACTACTTATTAACTTCAATTCAATCCATGTTTATTTCTATAGCGCTTTTACAACGTAGACTGTGTCAAAGCAACTTAACATAAAATTTCTAATAAAGTCCAGATTTCAGAGTTGAAGTTCAGTTTAGTTCAGGTCAGTGTGGTTTAAATTGCTCTGCTGAAAGTCTAAACACTGAAGAGAAAATCCATCGATGCTCAGCATTGATTTAGGCCACGATTCCCAAACCAAGCAAGCCAGTGGCGACAATAATGAGGAACAAAACTTCACCAACTGACAAAGTCAAGAAAAAAGAAACTCAAGAGAAACCAGGCTCAGTTGGGCTAGACCATTTTTCCTCTGGCCAAACTTCCTGCGTGGAGCTGCAGTCTAGGCTCTGGAGACTGGAGAATGCTGGACGTCCATTGTGGAGAACTGCAGGTGTGAGTAGGTCACCAGGGGGTGATCAAGCTGACTCACAGGATAAATGCAGGGACTCGTCTGTCACTGTGGTCTTTCAAGTCTCATGCACTCCACTCCTCCATGACCACCACAGCATCAGCTCAGGATACGGCCTGGTCCTGTATTAAGGATACCTTGGGATCATTTCTTCACAGGTCTTGGATCGCATAAATGGTGCTGCATAATCTGACAATTAACAATCTTAATAATGTTAATTTTGAGACTTAATTGTTTTATGTTCAATCCACTTAAATTTGTAAAATCTAATAAGTTAACTTAATTTCTTCATGTTGTCCCAACACAAGGTGATTGTGTGGACCTCAGCATCTTTTACAGTGCACTCTTCTGTAAGTAAATCTGTATTTCCATATCAATTTAATGTTAATGTGTCAGTCAGGGATGTAATGATGAACTGTAAGCCGGTTAAACATTAATTCCAATATGTGACGACTCAACCTGGTTGAGATGCACAAACAAAAATTTTATATTTAGAGTTTATATAAATGATTCATTTCAGAAGGGAACTGATTGTCTTAATACAGATTTAAGTGGCATTTTCTGTTCATCTTGCCTCCCAATCCCAATTCTACCCCTTAAGGCTGATTTATACTTCTGCGTCAAACGCCGGCATATGCTACGGCGCTGACGCATAGCCCTTCGCCGTAGCTGACGTGCACCTCTCAAAAAATGTAACTACACATCGCAACAACGCGTAGCCCAAGCTCTGTGATTGGTCGGCTTGGCAGCGCTGACAAGTCTAGGCGGGACTGAGAGCCGCGCGAATGGCGCGAGCGATTGTTTACAAGTGTGGAGTCCCGTGAAGGAGCTCCAGATGGAAAGTTTTGTTTTGCGTTTACCTCATGGTTAAAGTTGTTGCATGTCTGCCGGTTCCTGCCTCAAAATGAGCGAGTTTGAGCCACTTGTACATCCAGGAGGTGTTCAGGAAAAGCAAAACAGCAGTAAAGAAACTCGACACAGAGGAACATTTACACCTCACTGCCAACTAGCGTTTCGGAAGTGTTAATGCAGACCCACAGAGACAGCGCGCAGAAGTATAAATGCACAGCCACGCGCATTGCCTGCGCTGTGTTACGCCGGTAACTTGACGCAGAAGTATAAACCAGGCTTTAAGGCTGATTTATACTTCTGCGTCAATCGCACGCATGTGCTACGGCGCTGACGCATAGCCCTACGCCGTGGCTGTCAGCGTCGCTGACGTGCACCTCTCAAAAAATGTAACTACATGTCACAATGACGCGTGATTAGTCGGCTTGGTATCGCTGACAAGTCTGGGCGGGACCGAGAGCCGCGCGAATGGCGTTAGCCCGATGGAGCGATTGTTTACAAGTTTGAAGTCCCGTGAAGGGGCTCCAGATGGAAAGTTTTGTTTTGTGTTTACCACATAGTTTAAATTGTTGCATGTCCACCGGTTCCTGCCTCAAAATGAGCGAGTTTGAGCCACTTGTACATTCAGGAAGTGTTCAGGAAAAGCAAAACATCAGCGAAGAAACTTGACACAGAGGAACATTTACATCTCACTGCCAACTAGCGTTTCGGAAGTGTTAATGCAGACCAACAGAGACAGCGCGCAAGAAGTATAAATGCACAGCTACGCATGTTGCATGTGCCGTGGGTTACGCCGGTCACTCGACGCAGAAGTATAAACCAGGCTTTAAGGTCATGATCTTAAAATATTTATTTTTAGTTATTATTTTTTTATTTAAAAAATTGTCTTTTTTAAAGCAAATTCACACCGTACCCACACAGATGAATGCCAACAAACAAATCTACTGGACAGTTTGTTTTCAATCAGTGGTTGATACATGATACATTTGAACATCAGATCAGTGTAATAGGAATTTCAAACAAACGGCAACAATCTCAGATTTAACCCAACCAGGTACCATATAGGCTTCATGTAAATGTCTTTTTAGCCCTGGAAAGGATCACTGAATTAATTATTAAATTATTGTGCATGGCAATTGTTATGCAGTGTGAACTTAACAGTATTTCTGTTTTTTTTTCTGTGTGGTGTGAATTGGCCATTGATAACCGCTGTGAAATATTCAACGTATTTTAAATTCTGATAACATTAGCCTATGACTTGACAGAAGAGACCAGTCTATCAGAAAAGTCTAGTGGCAGTGAGTTTGCATATTACAGCATGGTATAATGTTAATGTTTTTTTCTTGTGGTTACATTCATGAATACGAGCACTGTGTAAATACAGTACAGTTTCAAGCTTCTTGCAACATGATCCCACAGTCATCCTGAGAAAACCCAGAGGCTCATATGCTTTCAAGCTGAACAACACTCAAATACAGCACAAAACAACTTGACGTGAGCAAATAAGCTGTTAAACATTACAGTGCTTGCACCTACTGGAATGACGACAATCAACATCTCCTGTCACGTATAAACTAATGACAACATATATGATTATGTGTGCATGTTTAGTAGTGGTGTGCCATTTCCCTAATCCTTAATACTCAAAAGCCAAGAGTTTAGGTGTAGGGGTAAAAAATAGACAACAGAGGCTCATTCTGAAAACGTTTAGCCCTATATACATATTTGGAGATTGTGTATTGTGTAGCCAGAAGCTTCAATTTTCCTTTTTTTTCAAAACTAGTAAGCTCTGCATTAAGTTTTAGAGAGACAGGATAAAAGTTATCCTGTTATATATAAGGTATATCTTAAAGTTTATGGATCTTAAATATAAAATAAATGCATGATCAAAATAATGGTTTAAATGTAAACCTGCGTATTTTAAAACAAGGTTTAAAGTTTGGAGCAACTGAATAATTATAAAGCTTGATGTAATCTGTACAGTGGAGTTTGTTGTTTGATGCGCCACCTGGTGGATGTTCTGTGAAGCACAACACATTTGTTTAAATTCCAAGGAGAGTTTGACAGCAAGGAAGTGGCTAGCTGCAGAATGAAATGAAGTGAGCCACTGTAAACAAAAAAAAAAACATTGGCTCATATGGCTGCATTTCGTTTTTAAACAAGAACACTACAAGACGGTATGATGCTGTTCCTTTACGTGCTTACCAGCTCACCATTTACCTTCGTATGGATGGCTTATCTGCTGTTACAAGTTTATTTAGTTAGCTCGCCAAGTATGTTGGCAGGCTTGAGACACAGACAGAAGATGGGGTTTAAGTCAGGTGAGGAATGGTTTTTAGAAAGCGGGTAAGACAAAAACAGACAAAAAATAAAATAAACAAGGAAATAACAGGGTGAGAATGTGGTAATATCTGAAAACATAAATCAGGGGAGGGCTTTTTCTTTTAGGGAAGTGGGTGGGCGGGTCAACTGGAGCTTTTGAAAACACTATTGGTTGGGTTTAGGGAAGGAGAAGGGTGGGTCAGTAGATCAGTCAGTCAGTCAGTCAGTCGAAAGCGCCCTCTAGTAGATTTACACGAGAAGAGCAGGCGCGAATGGCACTCGCAAGAGAAATTTGAGTTCTGAAAAGGCATACACGGTGACCTCTGTTGAATTCGCAAAATCAAAAACTGCCAAAAAAGTAGCTCCAGGGATGTATTTGGCACTCCACAGAAATGTATATAGAGGCACGTTTTCAGAATGAGCCTGGGTTTAAATTGATTTGGGATTTGGTCTTAAAGTAGTATTCAGTAGCCTTAAAGTAGTACTCCATCCAATTAGAACATATTTCACACAACATGATTTGAATTGTTGACAGGTCCAGATATTTAGCATGCCAAATTACTGATAGTTGACACTTGATAGTTCACACTTTGTGATTGTTACTCAAGTGAACGATAAGCAATTTGATCACTCATTTGGTTTGGTTTGTTTCAAAACATCAGTTTAGTTATATATTTCAGTTTTACAAAGAAATGTGTTGCAATAGCCTAATACATAAACAGACACTGTCAAAGAGTGAGCCTGTGACAATCCGGCTATTTAAATACCCACACCCATACTCCATGTACAACAGCTTTACTCTCTTGATTTCACAACTGCAGTGATCAAGTATTGTAAACATAGTCCAGTCTCCATGTCTTGTTTTGTTTATTATTTTTTGCCAAGTCTTTTATTTTCATCTAGTTTCATTTAATGTTTTTGGATATAACTCAGAGATAATAAAAATAATCACCCTACTCAAATAGACAACTTCTCATTTCGTAATAAACAAATAATGTTAAAAAAAGAGAATTGATTCTGAAATCATAAATTAAATCAAATATATTTTTGTTTTTCCATTGAATCATTACATTCCTATTTAGTTGTCTATAATGTATGTAAAGTTCAGATTGAGTCCTACTAGGTTGGAACTTGGGAGGTTTGACTCATTAGTACAAAATCCCAAACAGTATTAGTTGCTTACCTTTTTTTTTTTTTTTACTTTTTTTCTATCCACAAAGTGTACATTTACATTCTAACATTTGGCCTAGTCTTTGAAACACAATGGGGTATATGTACACTGACTTTTAATTTCAGTCAGCCAGCCCCAGGGCTTCTGGTGAATTGTCAGCCCATAGAATCGCTGCATTTAAGATCTGAATTCTTTCAAAAAACAGGGATCATCACTGCCTGGCTGAGATACAATATAAGGTGGGTATCAGACCAAACAAGAAGCACTGCATTAAATGAGATTTTTCTGCGCCATGTTTTAAAAATATGGACATTAATATGACCCCAGTATTTTCAATGGAATTTCTGCGCGAGCCTGCTGCCAATGACGGCTTACAGTCTTTCTTTTTACAATTTAACAATCAAATGGATGCTTAATTCTATTTAACTGATTAGATTTCAATTACATTACAGCATTGATGCTTTAAAAAGAACCTTATTGAAAATAGTCACAGAAAGCTTTCACTGGAAGTTCATCATTAGCTGAAAAACACTGTGCATATAGTCCATTTACAATCTATTCGAGGTACAAACTATTTGATCCCACTGACTTTTGCGAGACTATAATAATGCTCTATTGATCAAGCAAGGATCCTGAATTGTTAAGTATAGTATAGGGAACAGTGTCTTGCATTACTCGCAGTATGGCCACTATTTTAGTAAACACTCCTATATGGGTTGTATAAAGCAAATGACGAATGACCTACACCACTGTATAAATTGGAGGATAAGTTACCTTAGTGTTCCAGTTTAAACATTTAACTTTGTGTGCAGATCTTTCAGCTATTTTTTAAACATCTGCAAATAATACGGTGGCTATAAATATATGCAAGATTTACGGATGTATGCAGTTTGAACCGCTAAGAGGATTCAGAAGTTTGGCAGAGCGTCCTCAACCTTTAAAAACCCTTTAAACTGTGCTCTGAGATCATTTAACTCTGCCTATTTTGATAAGAGCTGAGATAATCCATCTTCTTATGCAAACTCTGACAAAATCTCAAAAACATTCCAGGTATGCACTTCCTCAGGTAGGCCTGGCTGTCTGCGTGAACATACAGCCAGAAACTTTGACACTACTGTACTACAGCAGACAAAACAAACTTGAGACCCCTAAAACTAGACGACAGAATAGTAAGTCTGGAGGGCCAAAAAAAAAAGCGGAAAAAACAGGAAAAGGAAGCAGGAGTTAACCTGTTTTATTATGATGCAGGAGATAACAGCATGTTTATGTAGTTTGCACTTCACAATTGTTTTGCACGTTAGGTGCCAAAAAGACCCACAACCAGGGCTTTATTTCAAAAGACAACATACTTGAGCTTGTCTGAAAGTGCAATAATTGCAATAATTCAGGTTGTGGCATTTTGTTTTGAAATGCTTCATGTTGAGTCAAAAATCTCCTGAGACGTTTCCAATGTTGCGTAATTTTCCTCACAGCTAAAATCTTTCAACAGATGGATTAAAGGCAACCACGGTAATATTATGAATGCTTTGCTGCATTGCCTACCAGTGCTTCATAATCCATTTAATTAATTATCTAAAAACAAAATCACATTAGTGAGCACAACACGAGAAAATACACATGGGGGAAAAAAATCAGGATTGCATGCATTAGATTTATAGTTTGTTACTGACATTTTACTTTTTAGCACAAACTAATAATTGCCTACTCTGTTTTATATGGAGTTAAATATTGATGTTGTAATTAGAATAAGCAATATTTATTCACATATATTATTCACTGATATAATATTGGGGGTCATCTTTTGCTCCCAGTTCCAAGCAAAGCTGTATGAATTTACATTGTTTGTCTCAGAGCAAAATGTTAAAGTTGTGTTCCCAAATAAATCACACTGGTTGAGTAAATGATTCAGTGACTCAAATAAGAAGGGCCAGACAGAATATGTGGATTTGCTGGAAAATCTGTGGATTTATGTTGAATGATTTGGGGAGTACTTAACCTAAACGCTTATAACATGAATTCAAAAATGACAATGTTTACAATGCAAATTTATTTAGATGTACTTATTTGTACTTATTTTGTACTTACTTATCCATAGAGAATTAGTTGGCATGTAGATGCAATGTAACTTAAATTCAACAAAATCTGTTAGAGACCATTAAAAAAGTGATACCAATAAATTAATAAATTAACAAACAAATAATATAATATAATATAATATAATATAATATAATATAATATAATATAATATAATATAATATAATATAATATAATATAATATAATATAATGAAGGTGAATTGAGTAAGCTAAATTGTCCATAGTGTGTGTGTGAATGAGTGTGTATGGATGTATCCCAAAGATGGGTTGCAGCTTGAAGGGCATCCGCTGCATAAAATATATGCTGGATAAGTTGTCGGTTCATTCCACCGTGGCAACCCCAGATTAATAAAGGGATTAAGCTGAAAAGAAAATTAATTATAATATAATATAATATAATATAATATAATATAATATAATATAATATAATATAATATAATATAATATAATATAATATAATATTCTGTATACCAATGTCTTCACATCAACACACCTGTCTACTATGTAGTGCATACTTATTGTAGTGGTGCAAACATGGGAGATGCTATCTGACATACCAGGCGAAAGGAAGCATTCCGGGGCTTTAATGTGCAATAAGATATTCCGGAGTAATTGTAGCTCTGGGATCACAGCGAGACATGGGGGGAAACCAGGCAAAGAGTGATAGAGAGAGAGCGAGAGAGAGATTTGAGGAATGTTGGCATGTAATTACCCATGCCTGTTACGAGCCCTAGGAGGGGTAGCAGCGCTGATTAGTGGACAGTGAAGATAAGACGGCCGATTTGAGAGAGCAAGGAGTGAATGATGGAGGAGAAAGGAAACGGCCCAGCCAAACCAAACTTCCTTCCAAACACTAATTCTAAGCTCGGGGTGATTAACACCTGTTATTTTCGCTCGGCTTTTAACAATGTCTTCCTCTGGCTGCTGTCCTTTAAACTCTATTAGGCTTTCTGGTACGCTTTCGTCAAATGAAAAGCAAGGCTCCCCCCTCTCTCTTTAGCGCATAGTTGTTTTTATTCACTCGAGGGCTGAGTAGAGGAGCACACGGGACTCTGGGACTCGTCATTGATGTGAGAGGACAAAAGAAGGGTGGAGGGTGAAAAAGAAAGAACACCCTAAAAGAAAACAAGAGGTGCATTCATTAGCCTGAAACCGCAGCGTGATTTTAACTCAATATAGAGTCTGACATTTTGACTAATATCCAATTCTCAGCTGAACTCTGAAAGCGCACGCATGCAGGTGGTGACCTTCAAGTTTTGGCAACCTCGGCTACCAAATATATGCCACAATGCAATTCAAGAAGATTCGACAGATTCCAACCAGATGTTTTCATATCTGTCCAAGGTTAAGCAAACTCTCTTTCTCCACAGCTAATGGCAGACTGTATTCAGAGAGATGGTTTTACCTAAACATTTTTTTTAGTGATACAGTGAATGTTTTAAACTTTTCAGAATGTAAATTTCTTCAATATATATTGTACTACAACAGCTTCATGTTTCAAGCTAATATCTTTTTAAATTTGCTTCAATAAATCCAATACAATGAAGATCAACAATTAACTAAATTAAGCTCTGAGTCTTTAATACTTGCTCAGTGAGTCAGGGTGCTTTCACACTTGTACAGATTGATTGTTTTGTTCCAAAACGGATTCAGATTGCTACAATGTGGCTCTTTGTTCTTGGTGGGGTTCACTTTTACACTGCAAAGTTTCTTAACGGACCAAAATAGCTAAAACAAGTCACATGCGAGTAAACTCTCCTCAAATAGGTCAATTCCCAGTCAGCTGTCATGCATCCTTGCTTCATTTATGACGATGAGCAATAAGACATTATAAGCGAAACACTGCACTTTAATTTTTTATGGTGACACCCACAGACATAGTTTCCAAATATAATTCAGAGGTAAAACTTTCTCATACATAGCCTCTGGCTAGAAATATGCATTACAGGCTTTACATTATAGAGAGAAATAGAACCAGATAAATCAAGAGTGCAGTTCGGTCTGCCCCTACAGTCAAATAGTGGCATTGAAATGCTGAATATTTTGAAATTGTAGAGCCAACACAATCCATCATTGTCACCAAAGTTGCCACATTTTTAGGTTTTGGTTGGTCTGAACTGACTGAAAGAAAAAGAAAAAATAAAAATCTAAAAATAAAATAAGCATATTTTTTAACATAAATACCTAGCTGAAAAATATGGGCAAAATCATAAAAAACACAAGGCTTGATATAAAATTTTTTATCACCAGCCACAATGGCTAGTAGTTTTTCAACATTACTAGCCGCTTGGCATTTTCCCTAGCCATATATTATGTTGTTAGGAAAATATATGCACACATTTGACTTTGGCATGCTGAAATGACTTAATTTAGATTTTGCGCTATGTTTACATGAGTCCTCAATCACTTAACTTTTTATTTGTTTTGTATGAACTTGCTCAATGAGCATGAGCAAATGAGTTGTGTTTTCATAGTGTGGCATTGCAATTTGCGTTTCACAAGACCAAAATTTACCAATTTTTTTCTCTGGCCACACCAATAAATAAATAAATAAATAAATAAATAAATAAATAATTTCTTAGCCACAAATTAAAACAATTAGAAATTTTCAAAACAAGAAACAAAATAAATTACAAAACAAAATATAGCTGTATACGTACACTTTTTATTCAACAGAACTTTTCTTTAAAAAAAAAAGAAAAAAAAAGTTTTTTTAAAAATGAATTATTTTCATGTATCTAGAACTATGCAGACTGTCAAATGGGAAGTAAATCTGTCAAAGCAATGCTATTGTAAAGGATGATAATCAAACCATAAACAAAAAAACACCAGTTGTTTTTGTTAGTCATGCTCCTTCTGGGCATCTTTATTGTCGAACTTTAAAAAACTGACATACTACAAGGTCCTTAGCATTCAAATCCTTTGCTGTGACACTCATATATATTTAACTCAGGTGCTGTCCATTTCTTCTGATCCATCTACATCTTTAAGATCGTTCTACACCTTCATTAAAGTACAGCTGAGTTTGATTATACTGGTTGGACTTAATTAAAAAAACACACACCTGTCTATATAAAAGCTTACAGCTCACAATGCATGTCAGAACAAGTGAGAATCATGAGGTCAGAGGAACTGTCTGAAAAGCTCAGAGACAGAATTTTGGCAAGGCACAGAGGTTCAAGGCCAATGTTACAAAAACATTTCTTCTGCACTTATGATTCCTAAGAGCACAGTGGCCTCCGTAATCCTAAAATAGAAGACATTTGGGATGATCAGAACCCTTTCTAGAGCTGGTCGCCAGGCCAAACTGAGCTATCGGGGGAAAAAGAACCTTGGTGAGAGAAGTAAAGGAGATCCCAAAGATCACAGTGGCTGAGCTCCAGAGATGCAGTTTGGAGAAGGGAGAAAGTTGTAAAAAGTCAACCATCACTGTAGCCCTCCACCAGTAGGGGCTTTATGGCCCGACACATGAAAGCCTGCATGGTGAACTCCAGGATGATGAGAAATAAGATTCTCTGATCTGATGAGATTAAGATAGAACTTTTTGGCCTTAATTCTAAGCGGTATGTGTGATGAAAAGCAGGCACTGCTCATCAATACAGTCCCAACAGTGAAGCATGGTGGTGACAGCACCATGTTGTGGGGTTGTTTTTCAGCTGCAGGGACAGGACGAATGGTTGCAATTGAGAGAAAGATGAATGTGGCCAAGTACAGCTACGACCCTAAGCACATAGCTAAAATAGCGAAGTGGCTTCACAACAACTCTGTGACTGTTCTTGAATAGTCCAGCCAGAGCCCTGGTTTAAACCCAATTCAGCGTATCTGTATAGACCTAAAAATAGCTGTCTGCCAACATTTACCATCCAACCTGACAGACCTGGAGAGGATCTGCAAGGAGGAAAGGCAGAGGATCCCCAAATCCAGGTGTGAAAAACGTGCTGCACCTTTCCCAAAAGACTCATGGCTGTATAAGATCAAAAGGGTCCTTCTACTAAATACTGAGCAAAGGGTCTGAATTCTTGATCCACATGATACGTTGGTTTTTCTTTTTTAATAAATCTGCAAAAATGTCAACAATTCTCTGTTTTTTCTGTCAAAATGGACTGCTGTGTGTACATTAATGAATGGATTTTTTTTAAATAAGTTATTATAGCAAATTACTACAATATAACAAAGAGTGAAAAATGTAAGGGGGTCTGAATACTTTCTGTACTCACTGTATATAATAATAATTTTTAAAAAATGTAAAAAGATAAGTTTCTTAAAGCTTAACTTAAATGATCACTGAATTCAGGCACACTAACTGCTTAAGGCTCACACCAAGAAATCATCTCAAATGGCCAGTATGCATATATTTAGAATCACTTTATATCAAAAGAAACATTACAAAAATGCTTAGACAAGGCCTGGGCAAGTAAACAGAAACTTACCTGAGCAGCTACAGGAGTGGGCAGTCTGTTTATCTTCTTCACCAGACCCGGTCTGATTGAGCTCAGCAGTCTGAGAGATAGGGGGAAAGACACACTGTAAACACTTTGATTTAGAACCAAAGCCCTACAAAGGTCGCTCAGACCCAATCACACATATTTGATTAATGTCTACTTTGCAGTTTTGTCAACATCGTCGGCAGAGTCCAAGAATATTTGTAGTTTTAAAAGGCCAGTGATCAATGGAGGTTGCCACATCTGTCTGCATGAACCAGCAACGCAGACAATCAGGTTACCTCACCCACAACATGGATACTGATGATGCAAAGTGAGACTGATCAATTCCAAGGAGAGATTTAATGGCCCAATCTTTTTGCGGGATAAGATTTCTTTTGGGAATGATAATTAGCCAAAGAAAGAAACAAGTGTAAAGTCACATCAAGGCCCCTTAAAATGATAGCTCAGACTCATCATTTTTTTTAAAACAAAACAAGATATTCTAAAGAATGTTGCGAAAAAAGCAGCAACTACAGATAATCAATGGCTGTTCAGTATATCTACCTTTGTGTTCAACAGAAGAAAGAAAACCTCAGTGTAATTTTTCTGCAGCAAAGTGTTATATGATTTAATGTGAAGTCATATGATGCTCTTCATTATGATTAGATCATCCCTGGCTTAATGGAAATACAGCCTCATTCTACATTTTAGCAAAGCTTAGAAAACATTGCTCCAAGTACATTTTGTTACACGGTTCAGACAAAAAGTCCTCTGGAGAGCGCTGTTAACTTTTTTTGTATCTACAATTTTTTAAATACATTAGTTAGAGCTCGATCACAACAAAAGGTGAGGTGCACCCCATTGCCTTTTTTTAATAGTCGTGCCTAACTGAGTCTGATTTCTTCACTTTAGCCAATTGGTAAAATTTTTTATTTTTTTTTCTCCACTGTCGTCACTAGCTCGCATGGTTTGGGATGGGTAGAGCTACGCATCCATGGTTTTGCTCTTCAGTGTTTAGGCCCTCAGTAGTGATTATTAAACCACACTTAACTGAGCTGAACTGAACTTAAACCCTAAATGCTGAACTACACTGTTCCAATTTACTATGATCTTTTATGTGAAGCTGCTTTGGCACAATCTACATTGTAAAAGCTCTATACAAATAAAGGTGAACTGAATTGAGTTTTTGTTGAGAAAATATTTTTGTCACTAGGCAATGACCGAATCAGCTGCGTATTTTGTGTGAGCAATGCTATTATTGATATTGTTATAATTGTATTATTTAATAATATTGTGATATGCAAGATTTGTTAAGTCATACAGCTCCAGACAACTCAAAATAGGGACCACAATTTTCTCCTTAATCTTTCAAAGTCCCTGCTGTCATCTTGACAACACAAACACTGCTGTCACCTCAACGGAAACCCCACCTCAGCTTTCATTTGATTTTAGAATGAAAAGACGTGGCTGATGTAGCATGCATTTTCCACTATGAGTTGATTTTTTTATTTTATTTTTTCAACTGCAGACGTACATTTGATGGCTGATAAAATGTGTAATAAAAAAACTTCGGTGTGATCAGGGCCTTAGGGTACATTTTTCATTTCAGATATGCTGCCTCTAGACATCGATGTGAAGGCTAGGCTTGTCAGACTACTTAGAGCAGTGAACCACTGACTTAAACAAAAGCAAGTTTGTTTTCAAAATTCAACATAAAAAACATGCACTGACCATGCACCTCTACCTTAATTTTACATTGCTCTAACTTTTTTGTGAAACCATGCTCCACCTGTCTTGAAGCTATTGTTCCTGCACGAGAGTTTTATTATTTTGTTAATAAGAAGAAAGTGCACATATTAACATATTTGTCTACACCATGCTCTCAGCAGTCTGGGCAGTGTTTGGATGCTTGATTATAGCGTTTCACTAAAAGTATTTCTATACTTAAGTGAAAAAGGAAAAGGAATGTCACTTTGGTGGTTTAAAGAAGATTCTTTTTAGTGTAATCACCATTGGGTCTTGTGTGGTGCGAATTGTGAAAGTCAGATCTATGTGCCACTTAGAAAAAATTAATCGCTCCTTGATTTTCTTAGTGAAATGAAGGCTTGGATGACTTTAAATTTGACAGTTTTAAAATTAATGAAAACAAACCAGAAGTAATGGTTTTTGAAGGTACAGCTGGGACTCTTCAATTTAGGTTCGTTAGCTCTGCATATTACGCCTACAGTCACAAATTTAAGGGTGAAATTTGACAATCAGATGAGAGCGGTAGTTAAAATCTAGCTTTTTTAATTAAAACAATTAACAAAAATATAAAGCAATATATACTAAAACAACAGCTTGAGACAGTAATCCATGCTTTTGTGACCACTCAGTTAGATTACTGTATTGCAATGCACTGTATATGGGGAGTAGCAGGTCAGCTGTTGCCCATTTGCAAATGGTGCAAAATGCTGCAGCATACCTCTTATCTTGTACTCACAAATTTGACCACATTTACACTGTGTTAGCTTCGTTTCATTGGTTGCCAGATCACTTTAGAATACAGTTTAAGGTTCTTTAATTTGTTTTTAAATATCTAAATGGTCTTGCCCGACCTTAAATCTCTGAGCCGATACACGTCTATAAGCCCACTCGTTCTCTCAGGTCAGCTGACCAGGTTCTCCTGATTGTACCAAAAACAAAGCGTAAGCTTACAGGGGATTGTGCTTTCACTGTGGTGGGTCCTAGATTTTGAAATGAGTTGCCGCTGCCCGCAAGACAGGCCTTTTCCGTGTTCTCGTTTAATTCAGCTCTTAAAGCTTTTTCGTTAGCATTTGAAACCTGATCTTAATAACAAGTTATTTTAATTTATGTGCCTTTTTAGGTAGTTAAGCTACATTTTATCTTGTATTTTATGTATTTTATATAATATTATGCTTATTTTTATTTTTATTTTCTGTAAAGCACTTTGACTCATTTCTGTGTTTTTTTAAGTGCTCTAAAAATAAAGTTTGACTTGAATTGTGTGAAAATTCTATGCTTATGTATTATTAATGTAGTTTTAGCTTCACATTTTTCTGCTGACTGCTGCCACCTGCTGGTATGGAGACTCGTTTGCTCTCATGCATTCAAAGAACATACATTCTTGTTTCTTGTTGACTTTTGGAAGTAGTTAAATATTATTTTCAAACACAACCCTATGGCTGTAATTCAATAGTCCTTTGAACTAATTTTAATAAAAATCTGTTCATTTTGGTGTAATCAGTTTACCTTTAAAAAATTTTTTTCTTATTTTGGGTAGTAAAAGTATACTTGAAGTTTAGGGGTCTGGATGAAGACAGAGAAAGAGATACAGCTCCTGAAGGACAAAGAACATATTTGGATGGGAGATAAAATTTGTAATAAAAAAAAAATCTTGTTTCCTCCTGAAAATCTAGTTTCAGAAGAACAAGAAAAAAAGGTTGATTTTTTAAAGGATGTTTGCGTGTGTTTCATGTCAAGCTATAAATGTGAGAAGAGGAATCTTGGAGGATGCAGCTGGAATGTCTTAAAGAGATCAGGCATGAGGGGTTTTACAGGCCGGACACACTCAAGTCACGCTAAGGACACACATTAATGTAAAAGGCCATACATCATGCTTTTATATTAGTCTTGACTGTCACCAACTGCACTAACTGAAAAGGAGCTCGGTCAGAATTAAAACCCTATGTGACCAAGTGTTTGTGTGTGTGTGCACTTGTGGACTTAAATTTATATAATTCCATGGGTTTAACCTAGGTATAACAGTGCTGAAGTGACATGCCTTGCTTCCTCATAAATCATAGCACGTAAAACATTGAAAATTCCCCAATTCAGTTTAATTGCTAGATTAGGGTAAGACAATATACTGTATTAAGCATTCGTTTACAATACAAAAAATTTGTTGCTATCAAGTCCATATTTGTTGAAGATGTGTATGTGTGCACATGTCCTGAAGCAGTTTGAGACCTTGAAGTGTTTTTTTCTGACCTAACCTTCAACACATTCCAAACAGCAAATGATTTCAGTGATGTCCCTATTGTTTTAATATACAATAGAACCATCAAAGAGTGAGATCAGAGGTGAACTGTAATAACCATCAGTAAGCTCTCATAAAGCAATAATATCAAAAACATACCCAAATGCATGTGAACTAGACATAGGTGCAAATAGTCAACTAGTCCACTACTCCAGAGTAAAAATCTACACTTAGCAGTTAAAAGTGCAGTATGTAAGTTTGCTATAGTTAATACACACCTGGTTCAAAACAAATGCAAGCAAAGGTGTCACAGGAGGGATTCAAAGCAAGGAACAACGGAGATGAGGATCTAAGCGCAGGTAAAATAAGAATATTTTTAAGCAAAACAGGGACAAACAGAAGTGGCTGGTACAAAAAGGGCTCTCCAAAAATGTTGTCAAAAAACTGGCATAAAGTCAAAATAGGAAGCAAAAATGACCAAACAGTAAACAAGGCTAAGGTCAAAAAACAGGCAAAACAAAGAGATACAAAGGTACATCAACATCAAAAACTCCATGCCAAACTGGTGTATAAACAGTCTGAATGATCAGTCAATACAAGTGTCAGCTGTGTCAAACATGATGAGCAGCTGGTGTGTGTGACATGGCCTGATAGGATTTGTACATCCTAAACATGACATTTGTAGATCATCAGCGTTCTGTCAGAAGTGGATCGCTGGTGATCGTGACAGAAGATTGCCAAATTGATGACGCCAACAAGAATGTGCTCGACTGTCGAGCCTTAAGGCTGATTTAAATTACGTTCTAAATAAAATCAACAGCACACGATAGAAGGAATATTTTCAAATTAAAAGGAGTTTTTGTTCTAACCAACACCTCAAATTTATATTTTAGACAGTGCATAGAGAACTATGACAATATTCACCTCAGGTACAGCTCATGTGCTTTATTCAGTATTAAATCCTAATAATGTGTGTTTGAATGCCATTTTACGTGACATTTATTGCCATACTATTGAAAGCAGCGGCAGTTAGTTCACCTCAGATCTTCAAAATAAAATAAATTAAAGATGTTTATTTTGAATTTATTTCTATTATAAACCTTACCATTTTGTTGGAGTGCAGTGAGTGCACTATTCTGTGCTTCTGAATGGCTGTATTTAAATTTCTGTCGTGTTTTGTCAGGTGCAAACAGCCAAATTGCTTATCACTGCAATAGTATTCACATAGCGTGTTGTTAGGATTACAGTGTAACCTGCTCACCTAATGTTTACGTAATATTTTATGTTCGTAATATTTATTTTATTTGCTAATTAATAAGCTCATGTGGAACTCTGCATCTCATTTTAGAGGCTATTACTGTCCACCGAAAGGTCACATTTCGTTCACAGACACATGCTTTGAGAGCCTTCCTGGCTAAATGAATAAAATAAGCTGTTTTCAATAAAGGCATCCCGGGGTGCTGAATTATAATAACTAAAGTGACATTGGGCGGATTAATCAACCAAAACAAACACAGACATTCTGGCACGTAACGCACATGTTCAAAGTAGACTATCTGACTTCAGCATTGTTTTTCATTGCATCGTTTTATTCATTAGGTAATTTATTAATTTACTTTAAAGGTTTTTAAAATTATATAATAACTGAATCTAAATGACTTTATCTATTATTATTATTTTTAAGTGTTTACATAATGTCCCATAAGGATTTTAAATAGAATGGGCAACTATCAACATGTCACTATGACATCCAACTCTAAACAAAAAATAAATAAAAATCAAAGAGAACAAAGTCATAAAAGTTCCATATACATGTAAGTTTTCGCAAACATTGCTGTTTATATTTTTACAGCGTTATGTATTGACCAATACTACTAACATTCGAAAATAGCTCAACGGCAGATAAGGAAAGCTGAGGAAATGTGAGAAGTGGCGGAAGTGCATCTTTGTTATTGTTGATCTGCCCTGCAGACATAATTTGCATAAAAATGAGTAAAGTTATTCTGTAATGTACATTTCGCTTGAAAACTACTTTAAGTTTTGCTGAAGTATTAGCAGAGGCAAGTTTGATTGGTTGCTTTTTAATATACAGTAAACCAGACAAATCTTTCCTGTTTGAGTGCACAAATTTTGACTAGAATAAATAGCAAACTTAATCCCAATGAATAGCGTGTCTATTGTTAAGGGTAATTATAATTAGCTTATATTAGAAATAGTTTAACAAAAACACAAGGTTATGTGTATGAATTGAAGGGGGATTCTCTGCACTTGATAGAAATGACAACATTGTGATTACCCGACCATTAATGAGTAAAATGTGTAATGACACACTTTGAAGTGTTCAGCTAAACACTCCCTAAATCTTTCAACACAAACACTGCTGTTAACCATTACAATAAATGTAACCAACACTGTTAAAAGCCAGCCATCAAAGCCTCCACTCAAACAAGACTGCACATACAGTATAGGAAGTCTCCTGGTTAGATTTTACTCTGAGAAAAAGAAGACCCTAGTATTTTTACATGTACTGTAAGTTTTACAAGAGATCTTAACAATGTCTCAAACCGTGCACAGAGATGCCTAAATATTAAAGTTTACAGCAAAAATGTAGATCATATTAAACTTTTCAAATGAATAAATAATGTAATGTTATTTTTTTATTTTACAGCTTTATTTGTTATGGTCCAATATTTTTATTTATGTCTATTATATTGTTTGTTATAATAAAAAGTAAATAAAATCAGGACAAATGATCAAATTTTAACACCCCATTACATGACAGAATTACATTGTGTTTAACCTACAATATGTTTAAATCCATTCAAGACTAAAAAACAACAACAAAAAGTCTTCCTCTCCTAGAGTCAGAAGCATGTAGTATTTGTATTTGTTCTCTCTATCCTTCCTTTTCAAAAGCCTACCATTCTGTTATTAGTCAGACTGATAAAATGTTGTGATTAGCTTGCTATTTAAAGCACATGTCGGAAACCAGATGCCCATTTTTAGAGGTCTTATGGGGTCTTATATTATGCTAATGATAGGCTCTAAGGATGCTAAAGGATAGAGCTCTACAAAATCTCAACAAAGGGACTTCCTGAAAACACTATATCATTAACAGATGAAGAAAATGAGCCAGAAAAAATGTCTTGTGGTAGATGGAAAATCATTTTGTGTGTGCATAAGGATTTGAATCTCAAGTCGAACTCTGAATCAGCATCTCATTTCGGAGGCTGTTACTGTCCACTGAAAGTCACACTTTGGTCAGGGACACATGCTTAGAGAGCCTTCCTCACCGAATGAATGAATTACACTGTTTTTCACCAAGGCAACCAATGAAGTATAAGTTTCACAAACTAATTTTGAAAGGATTGACTACAGCTGATCCCTATCACTAATCACTAAATACCCAATCAGATTATTCCAAATTTATTGCAAATATCCAGCCTATTTTTTATTCCTCACCTTCGTTTTGGAAACCCCCCCCATCCAGCCCTTCTCCCTCCTCCTCATGTAGACATCTGATGACAATATATGCAAATTATATTTCATATTTCATTCATATTTGACTTTTAAATCAGGGTGAAAATTATACATAGACGATGGTGACATTTGTGGTATTAAACAAACGGTGGCAAATTTGCATTCCTGCACCATTTAATGGATAACTATGAAAGACTGCACATATTATTATTTTACTGTTTAACTTTCATGTATGAGCAAGTGTATAATAAAATAATGTATAAACTATGCATCTACTTTTATGATAATCTAAGGCTACATGTTGATGCAAACAATTATTTTACAATAAAAATGTTTTGTGAACACTTACGCTGTGTCAGTGCTCTAGACTTGCCAGTTTCAAACCGCTGAATTAATATTGTTAGAGCAAGCATGCATTCACGATGCATGAACAGTTATAGGGGTGGTCAAATGTATATTAAGTTATGCATTGTTTTAAATATTCATATTATTTAAGATACAGATCAGAGCAAACTAGTTATTAATTATTTAAAGGGCAGACCCTCCTACTGTACATGTTGTTTTGATGTCCTTCAGGGGGGATCATGCATTAATTGGGGGGTCAGACCTCTCCCCCCCACACCTCCTGTAATTCATACCTTGTATATAATTTCAAATATATCAAAATATTGCAAAAATGTCAGTTTGCATGTGTTTTTTAACCATTGGATTAACAAAGTTCACTTTTGGTATATGTTCAAATATATCAGTTATAATTTGATGTGCTCATATATGACTATTGCAATTCAAATAGTTGAAAGCAAATATGTAAATGTCCATTTTTACATTATTTGGAAAATGCATACATTTAGAGCTGGGCAATATGGCAAAAAAAAATTATCACCATAATTTTTTTTCTTTTCATATCAGTCAATATTGATAACTATCCAGATAAATGTAAAATCTTAAATCTATCAATTTAATAGGATTTCCAGCATGCCAATACCTTTGTGCAGCTGATTTAACACATTTTGTAAAATGTTTTAGCTGTCTGACTATATAAATAAAAAGATAATAAACAAAAGAACTATCTTAATTCAGCATTTATTGTTCAAGTTTTCAACAACCAAAGACATTACTTACAAGTTATTGGATATTATTGTTCAACATCAGAAAAAAATAAAACAAGTTTGGAACAAGTAAAAGGTGTGATAGAATTTTCAGTTTTGGATGAATTTTCCTTTTAATGGTGAATTTAGGGTGAAATATCCTTTAATATATTTTATTTAGGGGTGTTAACGATTACTTGATGATAGATGGATTGTTGATAACGCTTTAGTCAATAGACTTTATCGATGACTGATTAAGCATGGACATTTAAAGGTTTAGTTATGCTTTGCGCTGCGAGACGCGTCCATGCATTACATAATCAAGTGTGTGCAGTTTACCATACTTATAGAGTCTGTCACCCTCTTGACATCGCATATTGCGGGATCCATAAAAAACCTGTTATGCGCAGATTATAGTCGCAGGTGTTTAAAACCAAATTTTGTCTGACAGACTGGCACAAATAGGCCTGTGCAGACTCTCGTGGAAAATAATGATTAATTAATGATCCACTGTTGTTGTAAACATCTGTCCTTTATTTGCTTCATTTTTTATATGTCATTATTTTTAAGATTTTGTCTTGAGCATCAGACAACGGGTTCTCGTAAGGCACGTCTTTCGAAAATGATGACATGAGACTGCTGGGTAGTGACGCTGCTTTACAAACACTTGTTTGGATCTGTAATTTCTTAGCATCTTCATAACGGTGGTATTGTTTTAAACTGGTTCGTGGTGTTGCCTGCTTTTGATGACACGAGTCGTCTGCACATTTTCCAGTGCACGTTGCTCTGTTTTGAGTCGGATTGCAAAAAACTATGTAGCTCAAGACTACTGAAGTCTTGTCAACAATGTTTGTGACTGTAACCTTTTTTACCTTATTTTTTTTTACTCCTTCAAGAAAAAATAAAACTGTATGGCTGTAAACTTGCATACTGCATGCGGCATCCAGAGGGGCAGGCTGCAAAATGCCTGTGCAGCCTTATGCACAGTGCGCAAATATTATGGGGCAATTATCAAACTGTCATTATCGTTTTATCGAAAAATTATATATTGTGATAATTATCATTATTGAATTATAACCCAGCCCTACATACATTACATATTTTTAATTAACAAATTGTAAATATGAATAATATGCCACTTACATACATTCCATATATTATATTTCTATGTGGGTTGTGAGACTTGTGCAAAATGTTTGTTCCACAAAAAAAGAAAATAAATAATGACAGCTAAATGATTATGGCCGGCTTTTTAAATGTATCTATATACATGTGCATTAATATTACTCACTCGCACAGTAGGATGCCGTTGTCAAGTCCTGTTCTGAAGTCCCTGTCAGCAAAACTCCTGCCGGTCACTGCCTGCAACAAACGCACACAAACAAACATGTTTATCACACACCAGCTCAGCCACAACACTTTATTTCTGCAAGATTTACAAGGTCTAAAAAGCACCAGTGTGTAGTTTGAAGTTTACAGCAGAGTTTCTCAGAGCAATTTCTGGCATTACAAGAGAGAAAATTGAAGATGAAAATCAACAACACAACAGGAAATGACATTCTATGACACAGACAAAATCAAAGCTTATCCCAACTGCTTATTTCAGACCACTACTTCAGAGAGACGGGGATAAACAAACAGCCGCCCTCTCTCTTTCTGACAACACAAAGCTAACAGGCTTGTCGTAAGCAGCCGTCATCCTGGCTAAATCTCTTTCTCAGGCGAGTATCCGTGCTAATTATTCCTGACATTTGGGATTTACCTTCTGTGCTGCTTGTGTTTTCCTTCCTCAGAGGCAAAAGACATAAGCAGGTTACGCATTCAGTTTTATTGTGCTTTAATTATTACGGAATAAAACAGTTAGTTTATTTTACAATCTTTTGTCAAAATAGCCATGTTCTACTAAACTCTTTTATATGCGTCCAGAAAGAACAACTTGGGTGGAGATTTAAGCTAGAATTTACACTTCAGTCATATGATTTGGGGTAACAGACAAAACACACCACAAAAACACAGGACAGTCTTTTAAAACACACAATTCTGCCATAAAAAAAACATATTTTTTTAATGTTTTGCCAAGTAAACAAAGCCAATAATGCAAAAAATATACAGCTGAAAACAAAAGTTTAGTTGTATACACTACAAGCTACCAATAAATGTTTATTGGACATTCAAAGACTTGAAAAGAATTGAAACAATGAAAATGGGTAACAGCTAAATTAAAACAGTAAAATAGTAAGCAGTTGTGTTTAACAAATGCTATTCTCAAAGTAAATGGTCAGTATAATTCATTAGACTAAATTGTTAAACAAACAGTTGTTATGTGTCTGTGTTTAGCCGCTAGTGTTCTTAGAACTGTCAAAAAAAGTCTTAATTATGCCATTTATCAGCCAAGCCAAACCACATTGGCTAATCATTTTAAAAACATATCGGAGGACGACTTGAAAGGATTTGATTTTCATAATTTCAGAAAGGCAGCTATACTGTATATTTGCTATTATAGCAGACATTTAGCCATCATGTAGATTAATATAGAAATAAATGTTAATAACACTATAGATTATTACAGGGTAAATGAAAATTTATTCATAAAAGTTTGGAACCACTTGAGGGTGAGTGAATTATGAGTTTCTTTCTTTTATAAAATAGAATAAAATAAAAAAACCTGCTGTAATCTGTAAACATTGACTTTTAGTGTAGGAAAGACAAATTCTATGGATGTCAATGGTTACAGGTTTCCAGCTTTCTTCAAAATATAATTAAAAAAAAAAATACACTCAAAGCTTTGAAACAAATAAACAGTGAGTAAATGATGACAATTTTTATTTTTGGGTGTTTGCCTTTAACTTAGTTAAATGGACTAAATATATTCATTTATTCATTTTCTTTTTGGCTTAGTCCCTTTAATAATCAGGGGTTGCCACAGCAAAATGAACCGCCAACTTATCCAGCAAATGCCCTTCCAGTCGCAACCCAACACTGGGAAACACCCACACACTCTTGCGCACACACACACATACACAATGGCCAATTTAGCTTACCCAATTTGCCTATACCGCATGTCTTTGGACTGTGAGGCAAATCGGAGCACCCGGAGGAAACCCACGTGAGCACAGGGAGAACATGCAAACTCCACACAGAAACTGACACAGCTGGGGCTCGAACCAGCAACCTTCTTGCTGTGAGGCGATTGTGCTACCCACTGCGCCACCGTGCTGCCTGGACTAACTTTATATTAAATTAAATGATTTGTTCTTGTTAATTGTATTGGTTGTAAACATGACTGCTTGACATCACAGAACTGTCTTTCTATACTTTATCCACCTGACCATTATTGCATTATATACAATATTCAATTCAGTTAACAGGAAATGTATGAAATGGCAGCATGGTGTTGGCAAAAAAAAATTACACTGATTGAAAACTGACACCTACATCTATTTAGTTGTTTATTTGATTTCTTTATTTTTTGGAGGTTATTGTTTACAAGAACAAACCTCTTTTAGTAACTGTAAAATGTAAATTTAGACTTTAAGAGAAGAACTGCAAAAACCATATATCTATATCTCGCATGTCATTTCACAATTTCCACTTAAATACTACAACTTTTTGTACTTTTTGTATATATTTTTGAGTGGCCCGAGCAGCCGAAAACATTTGGATATGTTTGTAGAAAATGCCTTTTGTACAATGCACTGATATCGTTTATAGGGATGCAATGATTAGCTGATTTCACTATTAACCCCACTTTATTCATTAAAGGCTTTTCAATGCTGCATTTCTGTTGCATGGAAAAAAAGCTGCAGCAACTAAACAAAGTTATGCCAATAGGCACGCACATTGGATTAACTATAGCAGCAAGCCGTTAACATATTGTGTCTTTTCTGCACGCAAGTACATTATTTCCAATGGAAATGTGCAAATATTGGGATGCATGCCAGGCACGCAAGCGGACCAACGCACTTGCGCCATGCAGGCGCACACAGTAGAAATGATCTCACGCTGTAGTGGTGAGAGTTGTGCCTGGCTTTCAGTGCATTCATTCATTCATTCATTCATTCATTTTCTTTTCAGTTTAGTCCCTTTATTAATCTGGGGTCGCCACAGAATGAACCACCAACTTATCCAGCATATGTTTTACACAGCAAATGCCCTTCCAGCTGCAACCCAGAGAGAAATGGTCTATTGTTTGTGTTTTATTAATATTTCTTGCTCTATTTGGTTACTAAGCAGCAATAAACAACACTTTAAAATAAGCAGTTTTCTTGTTATTTTATAAACTAGTAGTGTTTTAAATTTAATAAATCCATAATAATGGTGATAACCAAGAATTCATGATTATTCTTCAGACTTTAATCGTACAACCAAAATCTGAAATCGCTGCATCTCTAATTGTTACGCAGTTAAAAACATAACATATGAATGTGTCTAAATGTAGAACAAGCCTGCTTAAGCAATACACTGATTTTGTGCCTTGAAATACAACATTTGGATATGCTTGTAAAAAAGGCCACATTGTACAATGCACTGATGTTATGTTGTTTCAAAATACAACATAATTATGTTTTAATGTAGAAAAAGTCAACGTGGGTGTCTTTATAAGCACAAATACAGCATATGGGCTCTTATATGCTGTTGTGTCATTACTTATGTTGCAAGTCATATCTCTACGACCCCTCGTTTGGGATGCTTTTCAAGAACTGGCCCCCATGACAAGGTAATTAAATAGCCCTGGTATAATGTGTCAATGGTCATACTGGAGTGATATAAAGACTATAAGTCTTTTTAAAAAACTTTTCTGACATTAAAATAGAATCCAAATGTCACGTTTTATTGGTCTGTGTGTTCCTTCTGTATGTTATGTGTCATGCCATGAGTGTTCACGTGTGCAAGGGTATGTGTTTGTTTACCTTTTTTGTGTTGACAGCGTGCTATCTAGTCAGCTGACTTAATCAGCACCCACCAGCTGATCCTGATTTCACTGGCTATTTATTCAGTTTGTGGTTACTGCTCGTCATCAGTCCGTTGTTGTTCTTTTGCCCGCATCCTTTGTTTTGAATGCTGTTCTAGTGTTCTCTGACTTCCAGCCATTTAGTATCCTTCGATACTTTGTTTATTTTTCATTAAATAAATCATTCACAATTGGATCCTCTCTGTCTGGGGACGTGACACCAAATCACTCCCATTTTGAGGTCCACTACAACATGACATAGGAAATGGGGTTTCCCCGCCCACTGAATTGCTTGACAGCCACGTATTAAGCCACATTCTCTGTAGTAATGCATATAGGACGTGCACAAAGCAATATGGATTAAAAGATCTGTTCAGCTTTCTGTGATCATCAACCATCATCGAATGTGATCAAGAATGAGTTTCACAAGTTTAAGACAATTTTAAAACAGGGTATGCCTTTAATAAAGTAGACAGTAAAATCACTGTAATTCATCACCTCAACTGCAAAGTGTCAGTACAATTATAAAAGGCGCTTCAGTCCCGGTTTGTGGACTTAAATCTGATTTATTTTGAACATTAACATAGCAGATATCTAAACATTATTCTTAGTGTATTAAGAGAAATTAGCTTCATATGTCTGTCACTGTGCTGTTTATCTACATCTAATGCAGCAGGTGAAGGCTACATGCATCACACTACATGAGTAATACAGAGCGATCTCCATGGCTTTGACACGCAATTGGGAATGGGGGGAGTATTTTGCATTAAAAAACAGCTACAATGTGCTAACAATATTAATCTATTTCACTCAAAATAATTATAATAAATAATCTGATAGGTATTTTGAGCTGAAACTGTACAGACACATTCTGGAGACAGAAAAGACTTGCATCAAATCTTGAAAAAGGGGTAAAAAAAGGTGCCTATTAATTTCTATATATTAAAATATCCAATCATTGTCATGCCTGATATGTACTGATATCTCCTGATATGTATAAATAAACAGCATTAAATACAATATATCATACACTGTTTTACCAGTGATGGGTTGAAGCTGGAAGGGCATCTGCTATGTGAAACATGTGCTGGATAAGTTGGCGGTTCATTCCGCTGTGGCGATCCATGGTTAATAAAGAGACTAAGCTGAAAAGAAAATGAAGGAATACATACTGTAGTATCACCAATTAATTAGGAAATGGAAAAGTGGAGCTCCAAAATGGCAGATGTGTCCAAAAGCTTACAATATAATACAATTTTGTTTTACCAATTTACTTTATTGTAATTTATTGTTTATATTTTGTTAGTTATAGAGCAAAAAGACTCTGTTCAGTTATTTAACACTGAATGCCTTGAATAAGTTTGGGAACCTACATGAAACATCTAAAAACTGTTCAGAAGTGCACTTATAGGCCTGTTTAAGATTTCACAACCACTTTGTGAGCCCGATAAACCATTTACAACCAGTTTTTACTTAGTCCAAATAAAGAATATTTATGGCAAAAATGTCCATCATAAAGGCAGCATACTATTTTCCTCCAATTAGAGGGTTTATAAACACTGTCAACTTCACCAGCTATTTGTGGTGCAGAGGTCAGCCGCAGACTCATAGATTCACTTCAACGTTGACCCATCAACCCGTCAAAACTACACAGTAGCTTCTGGCAGAGGCCTGACATTTCACAATCAAAAACAACGGCGCAGGTCGTCCCAGGCCACTCAATTAGTCGGTGGAATGCATCCCCTTTGCTGCTGCACATGGAATGCATCCCGGTGCGTGTCCGCATTGTTTCCCTAAACAATAAAAAGATGTTTCCTTTTTTCTGCGACTGTGCATCCCGGCGGACGTTTTAATGACATAACACAACCCATTCTCACGCATCCGTGTCCAAGTTTACCACTTCCACGCCTTTGTTGTGCTCGGCAGGGGGCTCCTGTTTGGCACAACAGAGAAAATTAAGTAAAGTTACTAAAAAAAAAAATAAAAACAAAACAGCCCAGAGATTTTCTCATGAGAATAACAGCATGCTGGGTTCATTGTATGTACATGCTGATGGTCTGAATTCTAGATATTTGACTAAAGGATTTATAAACAAAGCTGAAAAGGAAATGTAAAATTATGATAGTGATAATTATATATCATAACTCTGTTTGAGTGATATAATGTTGATGTGCTGTACTAGCCTAGAACAAAAATAAATCATTTTACTAGGCATGCAATGAAACGAAAATTCTGTGCCAAAGTCAAAAATTCTGAAAGCACTTGTCCGAAAAACTAAATTGAAATGGCTTTGTTGTAATAGTTATTGTTTTATTTTATTAAATAATATAAAGTTGTTCTGTAAAAAAAATATATAATAAAATTAGCTTAAATTTTTCATCTGTTTAGAATATAAAAAAAACAGGCCATTCAAATAACCATATTTTGATTGTAAAGTTTTACTGACAGTAAACTCGTTTAGAGGTGTCATTTTACATTGCCATGACAGCACAGTAGTGCTATTTTAAGCAGCAGGAACAAGTATACTACACAGAAATGTCCTGAAGGTGCATTATTTGAGTAGACTTGCTTATCCGGTGAGCAAGAGCAGTATGTGCATACCGTAGATAATTATATGTGCAGAATATTTACAGAGCTGAATATTAAGCTACTTTGATGGCTAGTTGATGGTTTGCTTCGTTGCTGTTGTCCTTAAGTCAGCACTGCAACAAACCACCCTTGCAAGGCACAATCAATTAAAAAGAATAGGTTAGGGTTAACTTATAGGGTTTAGGTTAGTTATAATTAATAATACAGCTTTACAGCTGCTTTTCAACAGCTCATTATTTAAAACCATACTAATCATACTCTGATAAAGCAAACACAAAACACTACTAAAGTAACACATTTCTAAAATGATAAAATAAATAGTAATGATGGGTATAATTATACATCGTAATAGGCAGACATTTTAAACTAAAAACTAGCCAATGCGTATCTCTGATGTTAAAATATTCTTAAAAATTACAATTATACAATAATATTATATCAAGATAATATCATATCAATATAATATTATATTATGATTTCAGTATTGTAATATGTTTTGTATCATGACTTAAGTCTGTAGTTGCAACAAAATAAAAAGTAATCAACACAACAATGGGAAAAATTCATTAATTTGTTCATTTACCTTCGGCTTAGTCCAAGGCTATTCAATTAGCTTGTCATGGGGACCATTTCTTGAAAAGCATCCCAAATGAGGGACCGGAGAGATATGACTTGCAACATAAGTGATGACACAACAGCATATAAGAGCCCATATGCTGTATTTGTGCTCATAAAGACACCCACGTTGACTTTTTCTACATTAAAACATAAATATGTTGTATTTTGAAACTACATAACATCAGTGCATTGTACAATGTGGCCGTTTTTACAAGCATATCCAAATGTTGTATTTCAAGGCCCAAAATCAGTGGTTTGGTTTATATTCAAACACATTCATATGTTATGTTTTAAACTGGGTAACAATTAAAGATGCAACGATTAAAGATTTTGGTTGTACGATTATAGTGTGAAGAATAATCATGGTTTCAAGGTTATCACCATTATTATGCATTTATTAAATTTAAAACACTTCTAGTTTAGAAAATAACAAGAAAACCGCTTAAATTTTAAAGTGTTGTTTACTGCTGCTCAGTAACCAAATACAGCACAAAATATTAATAAAACACAAACAATAGACCACTTTTCTCTTTGGACTTAAAAACAAATGAAAAAGTTTTTTTTTTTTTTTGAACATGAGTGAAAATTTTACAATGAAAATAAATGACGGAACAATAAATAAATAAATAAAAATAAGAATAAATAAACATTTTTATTTAATGTTAATTTAAGCTATACATTAGCTAAGAATTTAAATAAACTGTTGTTATTATTTGCGTTCAAACATACATGATCTCTATTATTTCGTAATAATTCGTCTAACATAACTTTTGTTTACACTCCACTGAAAGCCAGGCACAACTCTCACCACTACAGAATGTACCGCCACATTACCCAGCATGTTACACAGTGGATGCCCTTCCAGCTGCAACCCTGTACTGGGAAACATTCATACACACTCATTCACACACACTCATTCACACACAGACACATACACTACGGACGAAACCCACATGAACACGTGGAGATTATGCAAACTCCACACAGAAATGCCAACTGACTCAGCTGGGAGTCAAAGCAGCGACCTTCTTGCTATGAGGTGACAGTGCTAATCATTGAGCCACCATGTCGCCTACGAGGAGAACTGTGAACACAGTGTAAACAACAAAAACAAGAAAAGACTTACTACTGATCTAAACCAGTTTTCATACAAATACCCTCAACACAACATGACCTCACTACCCAGTCATGTTGCGTCCTGCTCTGATAACCTGGAAACCTCTCACAAGTTAAATATGGCAATTGAGATTTTCACCAGCATCCAAAAAAATCAAAGGTTTACTTCTGCACCTCTGGGCTGATGTTAGCGTACGAGACTGAAACACTAATTGCTAACCTTCTGAAGGAGCTTCAAGGCAACAGGTGTGTCCAATCAGAGTGGATTCCTGCTCCAGCTGAAAATTACTTAACGACACCAGTCAAACACACCAAAACAGACCCGACCTGTTTCCATGGTGAACTCTAGATCCTTTTCCAAGACAACCAGACTGAAAAGAACACAAAATGGAGAGGGTTAAAACTGAAGCCTAAACACCATCATCAAGCAGTTATCACGCTTCCAGCTATATTTAATTGCCGAATAAGTTTTCATGAACAGAAATTGTGAAATCAGATTACTACACATACTGAAAAAAAGGCCATCATTCATGCGCACTCCTGGCCGCCAGCCCATAATCCAACTAATTCACTTTAGTTCAATAATTAGCAGCTAATCTCTCCATCCTGATCACCACTACAGCTAGAGAACAGTTTATTTCTCATTGGAACACGTGAGTGGCTAGAAATGAAAAGTGAAAAGCTTTTTTTAGTCATCACAGATGCATGATGAAGCATGCCTTGCATGTTTAGTATAATTTGGTTAGAATTTTAAGAGATAGTTCACTGAAAAACTAAAAATTTGCTCATTATTCAACACAGGTTAATTCTGAAAATGCAGCCCTATACATGTTTCTGGAGAGTGCAAATTATGTAGCCAAAAGTAAGTATGGCTGCATTTTGTCTTTAAAACAAACGCTATGGGGCGGTCAGACTCTGTTCCTTTTCGCATTTACCAGCTGACTGCTCACCTCCATATGGATGACTTTCCTGCTGTTACCAGTTTGTCTAGTAGCTCGCCATGTACGTTGGCGGATTTAAGATGAGTTGACCACGATGACGGGGTTTAAGTCCAGCAAAGAATGGTTCCAGAAAGTGGGTAAAGGCAAAAACAGAAGCCAAAAGATAAAATAAACGAGTAAATAACAGGGTGAGAATGTGGTAAAATCTGTTGAAAAAGCACTGTCAGCTGGGTTTAGGAATGTGGGTAGGTGCTAGTCAATCTGTGCTTTTAATAAACACTATTGGTTGAGTTTAGATAAGGAGGAGAGTGGGTCTGTCGATCAGTCAGTCAGTCATTCGGTCATTCAATCATTCAGTCAGTCAGTCATTTGACAGCGACCTCTGGTGGATTGACACAAGAAGAGCAGGCATGAATAGCACTCGAGAGAAAAATTTGAGATCTGAAAAAGTGTACACAGCGGCCTCTGGTTGATTTGCAAAAACGTTTAAAAAAAAAAGTTTAAAAAAGTAGGTCCTGGGACGTATTTGACACTCTGCAGAAATGTAAATTGCAGTACGTTTTCAGAATGAGCCTGGGTTGTTATTACCTGCTCAGCCTGAAGTGGTTTAAAAAAAATGTAGAGTTTTATTTTGTTAGATTTTTGTTGAACACAAAAGCTATTTTGAATAAACCTAAAAACCGCCAACCGTTGACTTCCATTGTAGAAAAAACTAATACTATGAAAGTCAATGGTTACAGATTTCCAGCTTTCTTCAGATTTTTACATAAACGTATTTATATAAATATAATTCAAAGCAGTTTTCAGATAAAATTTGAAGAAAAACACCAACAACTGACCATGTTATGATTACTTACATTATCGATTAATATTGTTTACATATGATGTCTTGGACAATTGTAATAAATATCAAAACACATTTACTCTAGACCATAATTTGTAAACTAATGCATTTTCAGTAGGGATGCATGCCATGATATTTATCAGGCAGATCAATTATGGGGCAATATGGGTAAATATTATGTCATTTTAGCTCTCCAACAAATAAATACAATCTGATAACAATATACGATAAAGTGTGCAGATTTTTTTCACGCTTTATTCTGACATTCACAGTGGGGAAAATAAGTATTGAACACGTCATCATTTTTCTCAGAAAACATATTTCTAAAGGTGCTGTTGAATTGAATTTTCACCAGTTGTTGGCAACAAACAAAGAATTCCATATATGCAAAGAAAACAAAACTAGTTAGTTTACAAATATAGTTATGTGTAATGAAATGAAATGACACAGGGAAAAAAGTATTGACACATAAAGAAAGAAAGGTGTTGAAAGGCAGTGAAAGCCCAGACAGCAGCTAAAATCTCTTAGTAGCTATTAAGCAACCCTCTGCCCTTCGCCATTGTAAAGTAATATTAGCTGCTTCAGTCCAACATCTTCATTACCAGGATGATAAAGATGAAACCAAGGTGGACAATTCACCAAGACAATGATCCAAAACACAGCCAAGGAAACTCTCAAATGCTTTCAGAGAAAGAAAATCAAGCTGTAGAATGGCCCAGCCAAAAACCTGACTTGAATCCAATAGTAAAAACCAATTAAAGCCCAGATTACACAAAGGAGACCCACAGAAGAACCATCAAAATTTGTGAAAAAAAGACACCTGATCAATGCATCTAAATTTCATTCTCTACATGAGAGGTGTCTTTAAGCTGCCATCACCAAAGAAAAGCCTTTTAAATAAAGTAATAAATACATTTCAGTAGTTCAGTGCTTTCTCTTTATATCATTCCACTGTTATTACACATAATAAATTTTAATAAATTTAGCAGATTTTTGTTTTATTTGTATGTTTGTATTGTTTGGGTTTTTACCTAAATCTGGTTCAATTTCATGTCAACAGCTCCTTTAGCTGTGTTATTGCTAGGAATAAAAAACACATTACGTGTTTAATATTTATTTCCCCCCCTGTATTTTGGTTATTGTATAGGATTTTCTTCCCATTACAATAATTAAACAATATTTAGCTAGGTGTGTCAAGAGTTGATGTGCAATATGTACAACACCAAAGCCCAGTAGCGTCACTAAAACCTAATGGTACACTTCAAAGTTCTTTTTTACTCCTCATTTGGGGGCAAAAAGTTTGAAAAGGCAGAGCGATTCTTAAATTTCGATAATTTTTTTTTCAGCAGATAAATGCACAATGCAAAATTTATAATAATAACAATAAAATAAGCACCTTTTCAGCTATTAAATGTTAATTAAACAAAAAATTGTAGTAATATTTTAGAATGTTTAAAGTATGAACACCTCAATAGACCCCACACATTTAGCTGGCACCTTGTGTGTTTTGGAAATAAGAATAATGTGCTACAATATATTACAATTTTGACATTTTAGACACGCAGACAAAATGGCACTGGGAAGGGAAATGGGAACGGGACCAAAAAAGACCTCAAGCAGAGACTCAAACCTAGCTGTCCTATTTTGGTGAAGTACTGTGAGCAAGACTATGGCTCGGACATATTATTCATGGCATTCTTACATATAGTCTTCTCAAAGACATTGATGAAATGACTCCACGCATGTCATTGTTATGACTTATTATAAGTAGCACTTGCTGCGGGAGGTCACCCATCATTCTGTCAGACAGCTGAGTAGTGTATGGCGGAGGAAGAATACACTCTTTCTTTTTGCTGTCTGAAGAGCACCAGGATCCATGCAGTTCAGCCAAAGGTTAGAGGCGCATCCATCTCACAGTAAGAGCTCTCAGCACTCAATGCAAAGAGCTTCACTTCTATTCTCTCCCACGACAGCAACTGGGGTGGAAGACATCCAATCTCAAATGCACAGAAAGACAAACTGCTGAAGTACTCAAGATACTGTAAAATCTTGGCATCCAGAAATGCTCATCATTCACAATTCACAATTTGGCAGCTTTTTAATAAAGTAGCTGAAAAATAGGTAATTTAATGCATTTGCATTTCCTAATATAATATTTCTGAGTGAAACTATTTAGCTAGAATTAACGTATGGATGATATGATTTTATCAATACCAATTAAATCCTATTCTGTGATAGTACTGGTTAATATAATTAAATGTTCTTATCCAGTTGTGTTTTATTTGACTGTCTGAATGACTAATTTAATACGATAATACTACATATAAAATAAACTTTAAAATAAAGGTAAGTTTTAGAAGATTATTTATTGTTATAGGACCTGGCTAGCGCTTATGTAAGCATGTTTATTATTAGATAAAATGACTTAAAACAGTTTGTTTGGTCACATCAACAAATTCCCATCATTGCCTAAGGTCGACAGTCATGCAAAAAGTCTTGGAGTTATAGTTTGTCAAGCAAATAAATTCAGTCGTCAAAAGTAGTTTCTATCAATTAAGGAACATTGCCAAATTGAAACCTTTTCTGTCTTTTAAAGAGTTGGAAATCATAATCAATGTTTTTATTATATCTAAATTGGACTACTGCAACTCTTTGTATTCAGGAGTTTTGCATGCTTCAATTACACGCCTGTAGCTGATTTAAAATGCAGCTGCTAGGCTTTTAGGACAAAAAAAATGTCTAGTATCTCAGTTTTATCATTCCTTTATTATCAGTCCAATTTAGGAGTCAATACCAGTTATTGCTATATATTTTTAAAGGTTCTAATGGTCTGGCACCTATTTACATCGGTGTGTCACGTTAGGCGTGATCAAAACAAAAGCAAAACAGGAACAAAAAGATTGTGGATTCAAGTGCAGATTTAATAGATGTTAAGTGCAGAAAACGGTGACTAAAAAATACAAAATCTCAAAAATACAAAGTAACAAATCAACAACAAAACAAGACAGATAACACGAACTAGACTTTGGCAAGATCAGGAACAAACTTACTAGGAGCAGGAAGACAAGGAAGACAACGACGCGATGACAAACATAGGTGGAATGGTAGAATATATAGTCCAGATAATCAACGGTAACACAAAACAGATGTGATGACAGATCAGTGTAGGTGTTCCGGTGTGTGCGCGGGGCATGTATGAAAATGTAGTCTTTTCCTGGGGCACTGTAGCGCCTACAAGTCCTAGAGCACTACAGCGCCCTCAGGTGGTCACAGACGGATGTGACATTACCCCCCCTTTAAAGAGCGGCTTCCAGACGCTCCCAGACTGGTTCCAAGAGGGGGCGGAGCGGAGCAGGAACAAAGGAAGGGATGGGAGGGTCATATCAGGGTCAGTCTGTGGGTCAGGCACCCCAGCAGGAAGCCAGGGTGCGGCCGGTGAATCCGTCCCAAGTAGTGGGACCACCAGGGAGGGTCGGGAGGGATGACCCATGGATGATCCCTTAGGGGACACAAGGCAGGGGTCTTTAGGAGGGCCGGCGGGACAGGAGGCAGCTGGGCTGGAGCCGGCGGGACAGGAGGCAGCTGGGCTGGAGCCGGCGGGACAGGAGGCAGCTGGGCTGGAGCCGGCGGGACAGGAGGCAGCTGGGCTGGAGCCGGCGGGACAGGAGGCAGCTGGGCTGGAGCCGGCGGGACAGGAGGCAGCTGGGCTGGAGCCGGCGGGACAGGAGGCAGCTGGGCTGGAGCCGGCGGGACAGGAGGCAGCTGGGCTGGAGCCGGCGGGACAGGAGGCAGCTGGGCTGGAGCCGGCGGGACAGGAGGCAGCTGGACTGGAGCCGGCGGGACAGGAGGCAGCTGGACTGGAGCCGGCGGGACAGGAGGCAGCTGGACTGGAGCCGGCGGAACTGGAGGCAGCTGGACTGGAGTCGGCGGGACTGGAGGCAGCTGAACTGGAGCCGGCAGGGCATGGAGCCGGACTGGGGCCGGCAAGGCAAGACGTCTGGGAGGTGCCGGCAGGGCAAGACGTCTGGATGGCGTTGGTAATGCCAAGAGCCGGGCTGGGACTGGCAGGGCGAGGAGCCGGGTTGGGGCCGGCAGAGCAAGACGTCTGGGTGGTGCCGGCAGAGCAAGGAGCCGGGCTGGTGCCGGCAGGGCTAGACGTCTGGTTGGTGCCGGCAGGGCGAGGAGCCTGGGTGGCGCCGGCAGGGCGAGGAGCCTGGGTGGCGCCGGCAGGGCGAGGAACCTGGGTGGCGCCGGCAGGGCGAGGAGCCTGGGTGGCGCCGGCAGGGCGAGAAGCCTGGGTGGCGCCGGCAGGGCGAGGAGCCTGGGTGGCGCCGGTAAGGCCAGAAGCCAGACTGGAACTGGCATTAGACTGCGCTGTGGGGCTGGAGCCGACACTGGCGGGCGCTCTGGGGCTGGAGCCGACACTGGCGGGCGCTCTGGGGCTGGAGCCGACACTGGCGGGCGCTCTGGGGCTGGAGCCGACACTGGCGGGCGCTCTGGGGCTGGAGCCGACACTGGCGGGCGCTCTGGGGCTGGAGCCGACACTGGCGGGCGCTCTGGGGCTGGAGCCGACACTGGCGGGCGCTCTGGGGCTGGAGCCGACACTGGCGGGCGCTCTGGGGCTGGAGCCGACACTGGCGGGCGCTCTGGGGCTGGAGCCGACACTGGCGGGCGCTCTGGGGCTGGAGCCGACACTGGCGGGCGCTCTGGGGCTGGAGCCGACACTGGCGGGCGCTCTGGGGCTGGAGCCGACACTGGCGGGCGCTCTGGGGCTGGAGCCGACACTGGCGGGCGCTCTGGGGCTGGAGCCGACACTGGCGGGCGCTCTGGGGCTGGAGCCGACACTGGCGGGCGCTCTGGGGCTGGAGCCGACACTGGCGGGCGCTCTGGGGCTGGAGCCGACACTGGCGGGCGCTCTGGGGCTGGAGCCGACACTGGCGGGCGCTCTGGGGCTGGAGCCGACACTGGCGGGCGCTCTGGGGCTGGAGCCATCCTCTTCCTGCGCCTCCCTCGTCTGGTGGTTTTAGACGTGAGAGCAGTGTCATCTGGAGAAGGAGCTTGCTCTGGAACTGGAGCTGACACTGGCAGGCTTTGTGGGACTAGGATGGACACTGGTTTATCACACAATTCCAGAAGGCTCTCCAGAGGCTCCGAAAAGGGTGGTCTCCGAACAGCCCGACGCGGATAAGCCCGCAACTCCAGTCCTGCCTCTCTCCTCTTTCCCTTGGTTAAATCAGCTGGCCCCGAAAATATCCCTCTCGGTTGCCCTCCGCTCAGGCCTCCCTCCTGAGGGTTCTCCTCCCTCAGGGCAACAGAGAGGGGGGAGCCAGCGATCAACAAGGCTGCTTCAATGAAGCGGTAAAGGTTCCAGTCATCCTCGTACGGTGGCATGAGGGAACGAACTGGATCCAAAAGTCCTCCCCGAAAAAACATCATAAGCAAAATATCACTATGAGAGCTCTTCGGGGCTAGCTCCAAAAACTCCTTGATATAACGCTCAACGGAGCGGTTACCCTGCTTTATACGCACTAATCTATCATCTGCTGAATCCATATTGTGATCGCGTCGTTCTGTCACGTTAGGCGTGATCAAAACAAAAGCAAAACAGGAACAAAAAGATTGTGGATTCAAGTGCAGATTTAATAGATGTTAAGTGCAGAAAACGGTGACTAAAAAATACAAAATCTCAAAAATACAAAGTAACAAATCAACAACAAAACAAGACAGATAACACGAACTAGACTTTGGCAAGATCAGGAACAAACTTACTAGGAGCAGGAAGACAAGGAAGACAACGACGCGATGACAAACATAGGTGGAATGGTAGAATATATAGTCCAGATAATCAACGGTAACACAAAACAGATGTGATGACAGATCAGTGTAGGTGTTCCGGTGTGTGCGCGGGGCATGTATGAAAATGTAGTCTTTTCCTGGGGCACTGTAGCGCCTACAAGTCCTAGAGCACTACAGCGCCCTCAGGTGGTCACAGACGGATGTGACACGGTGAGCTTCTTCTCTGGCACACTTTATTGAGGTCAATCAGGTCAGAAAACAAGTTTCAGCTAGTTGTTCCCAAAACACGGTTGAAATCAAAAGGTGACAGGGCTTTTTCTGTTAAAGCCCCCCGTCTGTGGAATGGTCTGCCTTTACATATTAGGTCATGTTTTTCCTTTGGTACTTTTAAGTTAAATTGTTAAAAATTGCTAAGTTGAATGTACTTTTAAATAAGTGAGTAAATCTGTTGTTTTCAGTTACTATTGACTTTATTTAAAAAGGATTGTGAACCTGTTGACTTACAATTACTAAAGTCACAATGAAATCAAAATTGTCTCATCGTCTTATTGTCGATCCCAGTTGTAAGAGCAACAAATAATAACTTGACTTGATTTGATCATTTGGGAAAAAAAAAACAGGGCAGAAGGTCATTTTTTCTGATGAATCATCTGTTGAACTGCATCTTAATCATCACATATACTGCAGGAGACCTACTGGAACCCACATGGATCCAAGATTCTCACAGTAAGCAGTCAAGTTTAGTGAAGGAAAAATCATTTTTTGGAGTTACATTCATTTTGGGGGCATGCGGGAGATCTGCATAGTGGATGGCAACATCAACAGCCTGAGGTATCAAGACATTTGTGCTGCCCATTACATTACAAACCACAGGAGAGGGCAAATTCTTCAGCAGGATAGCGATCCTTCTCATACTTCAGCCTCCACATCAAAGTTCCTGAAAACCAAGAAGGTCAAGGTGCTCCAGAATTGGCCAGCCCAGTCACCAGACTTGAACATTATTGAGGATGTCTGGGGTAAGCTGAAGGAGGAACATTGAAGATGAATCCTAAAAAATTTGGTGAATTCTGAGAGTCCTCCAAAAACACTTTATTTGCCATTCCAGATGACTTTGATAAATTATTTGAGTCATTGCAGAGATGTATGGATGCAGTCCTCCAAGCTGATGGGAGTCACAATATTGATTAATTTTCCACTGCAACATGACTTTTTATTCTATATTATACATTGTTTCTGTTAAGTGGTAAGACTCTTGTCTAAGCAAAGTCAGACCTTTCTATCCTGATTAAATTATTTAAAAATCAAGACATTATCATATTTTATTTTGCTAAAATAAGCATAATCTAGAGGCCTTTACCTCTCATATAAGCCATGTATGATACCAAATGATTGACTAGAAGTCAAATTATTATTCATTGTTCCTAAAACTTGAATAGGCGACAAGACTTTTGTCAGGAAATGTATATAGTAGTGCTTGTAATAAATTATATTTGTGCACTTTATTATTTAGTTCTATAGTATTTTTTTTTTTATTAATTTGCCCTTAATCTTTAATGACATATCATAGCCTTCTCTTCCCCCATTGAAACATCTTTTCTTCACTTCTGGTCACATGGAATGTCTTTTGGGAGGGGCTATCAGTGTGTGGGGCATTGCTGCTCATCCATTAGTCAATCTTTTTTTATTTTGCTAGCAACAGTTATTTTCCAACAATCCAATCAGTTCCCAAAGGCTGGAATTATGAACCGCTCTACAATATTGTTCTAATTTCAGACTGTTTGAAGTTAATCTTCATCATGACAGATAAAAAAGGACAATCTTAACTTCTGTTTTGTGGCAACTTGAAGTAAATGAACTATGCGCATAATTATAAAAATTAGATTAGATCAAATTAACAGTTTAAAGCCGCCTTTCCACTGCACATGACATTTGGACACGACTGTTGGAATACGCCCTCTTCTGGCAGTCGCAAAGTATTTTCAGCGTTGTCGTGCACCATGGGAGAGAAGCTGTTCTCGCAGTGTCCGAAATAAAGGAGTGCAAAAGCAAGAGCCTTCATTTTCTGTGCGTTTACATGGTTTAATGAAGAAATGAATGCTAGAAACTCATAGACCACTACAAATATTGGAGGGAATGTGGAGACAACATTAAAAATATTTATTTTTATTACTTTCTTACTTACATTTATGAACAGATGTTTTTAATAAAGACTTTTTATAATTAAAAACATAACCAAATAAACTTCTATTTCTCATCTAGCGCGCACGGACCTACTTGTACAACACTGGAATACACCACATCCGGTTGGCCGGTCGCATATGGTCTAGTCACAGAAGTTTAAATAATTTAATGGATCCGCAGCTCAATTCGAATCTGTGTTTTACGCATAAGGAGATGATTGGAACTCCACGCAGCTCCCGGACTGCTCTCCATTGGAACTTAATGAATTCCGGTCAGTCGCTTATCGTTTGTCGTTTGCAGTGGAAAAGAGGCTTAAGCTATGAACTAACCACACTTAGAGTGCATTTTTTCTTATTATTGAAAATATTGACTAAATTGTGAATACTTACTTAAGATATTCTAATTCTAAAATATGAGCATTGCATAGTTTATACAAAGATAAATGCAAGTCATGTTCTAAATAATTTCTAATATCAGTTGATATAAACATATGAATTATGAACACTCTTAAATTTGCAGTCAGATTCACAACATGCAAACTTTTCCCATGAAAGCAGATGTCTGTTCGACTGGGAGGAGAGTAAACTTTATAGTGACCTCCACTGTGTGACTGACGTGAATAAAACATGTTGTGTTGATTCACTCTCTGTGCTCAGATGAATAATAGATGGTGAGAGAGTGAACATGTATTAAAAGAGGCCAGGAAAAAAAAAATCCAGGTCTGCCCCAAGGACTGATGGGAGAGGACTAGAGAAGGCTGGAGAATTGCTGCCCTACTTTCTGTTTTTGGATTCACACAGATCTTCAGAGCCACACCCAAAATGACCTCAGATGATAATATTTCTGCAATTATTTCATGCATTTAAACAACTTAAAACCTTACATTAGCAAGTATCCTATTCCAACATTTCAGACTGTTTAGAAAATATTACAATGGTGACCAATGGTGATCATTCAGCATACACTGAGCACATATCACTAATGTTTTATTTACTGCTTATTAACAACAGATTGTCCTCTTAAAAATGTAAAACGTACACGTCGGCGCTGGTAGCCTAGTGGTACTGCGTGCTGACATATAGCACCAGTGTGCTAGTGGCGACCCGGGTTCGATTCCCGTCTCGGGGTTCTTTGCTGATCCTTTCCCTCTCTCTGCTCCCAGTGCTTTCCTGTCTGAATTCTCTACTGTCCTATCAAAAATAAAGGTGAAAAACCCCTAAAAAATAATTATTAAAAAAAAAGTACAATTTGCAATGTTTTAGAGCAGGAAACACACTTGAGACTGAAAACTTCCGCTATTATGGACGTTTTGTCATATAGATTTTCATCACTATTGCTATGTTGTAAAACAATATTTGTTAAGTACAGTTTCCTGTATTTTATTATTCACAAGTATTTTACAATTATTCCCACTTGCAAATTGACTAAAAGGCCCTTATTTCTGCTCTGCTAACTTTTTATGTTGAAACTTGTATTAGCAATCTAAAACAATACCGTAATGTAGGATGCTGGACAACAGACTTAAGTATCCACGTGCGGTTTATTAGTAGGAGTAGTCAGGCAGGCAACGGTCAAAAAATAGCAAACAGGAGCATAAAGTTAATCCAAGATCGTAGTCAAAACAGAGGCAAAGAATTAATAGCGGTAAAACAAGGCAAGGATCAAACCACAAAAAGACTAGACAGGTTTAACGCTTTGTAACGCTACAGGTTAAGAGTGAACAAGACTCAGCAATGAGTGTGTGTGTGTAGTCCATGTATTCAGTCTATGATTTGTTTCCAGCTGTGTGTGTGCGCAATCAGGGGGAAAACTGGAACTGGTGTGTGTGTGTGAGGAGCATGATGGGATTTGAAATCCAGTTCTGTTACAGATTTGTAGATCATCAGCAATCTACCAGGCTGGTGATTGTGACAAATATATTGTATAAGAAATACTAAGTCCATAAAATAACCAAAAATGTACTGACAATGTATGTCCTGTAATGTATATGACCAACCCAAACTAAATATTCATTCAGGCTACACTTTATTTAGATGGTCCGTTTGTTGAATTTAAGTTATATTGCATCTGCATGCTAACTAATTCATATTAGATTATAAGTTGACTGTTAGGCTGGGGTTAGGGTTGGGGTTAAGGTTAGTGTAAATTGACATGTATTTGCAAAGTTCCTTATTGTCATTTAAATTTGTTAAAGGAACAATATCAACAGATATTAAGCAGACAATCTACTAATACTCAAATGGACCGTCAAAATAAAGTGTTACCTTGATTCAAACTACAAAAAAATACAATAAAAGTACATTTAGTTAATCATACATCGTAGACTGAACAGAATAATGAATACAGAATCAGAGTAGGGTGTAACGCATTCCAGGTGCATGACACATATTGCATCTGTTGAGCGCAAGTTCGTTAATTACAATGGAGGTGCACAGGTTGTGCACGCATATTTGGAGCGATACACACACGGCGTGGAAGTATCGCAATGTGCTCAGGTATGGTTTTGCAGATTTTATGCATTCAATATTTGAGCGTTTACAGTTTGTCTCCACAACTGCAGACATAGTAGATTTTGTTTTCCTACTATTGACGTCAGTGGTTACTAGGGATGTAACGGTATCAGAATTTCACGGTACGGTAATACCTCGGTATGAATGTCACGGTACGGTATTTATTGAATCATTTACAGGAAAAAACAAAACTTATGAAAATACTCCAAAAAAGTGCCAAAAGTGTCAATGACATACAAATTAGCCATTTATCTGTAAGCTTTGAAACAGGAACTTCAATTTTAATAACAAAAAAATTATTAAACCATGTAAAAACAATAAAGTTTCAATTTAGTATTGTTGAAAACTCATCACATTCAACATTTAATCACACTCAGCCCATCTACCCAGATGAGAGCTCTGCTAGTCGGACTGCTCATCAAGCATCTCCCGCTGGATCTAATCTCACTATATTTATTAAACGGGATATTTCATTTATCTTGTTGTCTTTATCTAACGACATATTCCCTGACTTTGGTCATTGGAATCTATTACTTGTTCTCAGGTAACGTGTTTTGGCTGAGCGCAAAGATAAGTTAATGATTAATGTAACCACGTAGCCTACATTCTGTATATTGACTGATCGCTTGCCTTTATTTCCTATAATGTATAAACTTATTGTATTTTATACTTTTAAAATGGCCATTATCGATTATTAAAACTGATATTCAGCAAAAGAGAGGGGATGTTTCGTATTTTCACTGAAATTGAAAGGAGGCAGTTGTTATCGGCTCCGTTTTGTTATAAATATCCACACAGTGAAGATGACGCTCATATATGCAGCAAGACGCCTCAACATGTCTGCTGTCTAAGTTGCTAATATTAAAATGAAAATAGGCAGTTCCTTAAATCATGTTTACATTTTATTGTTGATAAAGTGAAACAACGAAGCCAGGGTGATGTGAATGAAGTTATAAAGTACACTGTTCCCTTTGAAGATTTACCCGTGTCCTCGGTATAGTCTGCTTTTCCATATCAAACTGAGAAGAGACTGCAGCCTTAATCAAACTTGCGAAGTCTGAACTTACAAGGAGAGGATGCAGGACTGAACTGTGCGTGTTAGGCTACTTAATATTCAGGAAAAGCCCCAATCAGAGAGGCGAACGTCTGCAGCCCCGCCTCCGTTTTCAGACGTCTCCGTTTTCCATTATCCACACAGACATTATCCACACATTTCGAAACGCTCCGTTTTCGGCGCTCGAGAACTCCGGCGTAGTGTGGACGGTTGGCGTAACCGTAGCAAAACTTATGCGTTTTCAAACTAAAACGCATTAGTGTAAACGGGGCCTTAGAGTTTTCCAGCTCTTTTCATCCCCGCTTCTAGCAGCACACTCCATTTCCGCATTACTGGATCTGTAGCGACAACAGACCGCAAGGGATGATGGTCAAGCATGGGCTGATGGGTATTGTTGTTTTCGCTACCTCCCGTTCGCTTCATTCGCCTAAGCAAATTTTCTCAGAAGACCTATAGTTTTACCGAGTCATGCGACTTCGGTAATATCGAAAAAAATTAATATTTATTATATTAATATTTACAATACCGTTACATCCCTAGTGGTTACCCAGTTTTCTTCAAAAATGTCTTCTTTTGTGTTTAAAAGAACAAAAAAAGATAAACAGGTTTGTAACAAGTGAAAATAAAGTAAATGATGAGAGAATTTCACATTTTGAGCAAACTATCTCTTTAAAATTTTTGAATTTGACAAGCTGTTGTGTTAAACCTATTCTAAAGTTTTTCAGTGAATATTAAATTACTAAAAGAGCTGCGGTTTATTTAGAATTTTTTATAGGTTTTATATGTGTTAAAAGTAACTTCAAAGTAAAGTAATTAGTAATCTGTTTACTTTTTACATCAAATTAGGAATGTAATCAAATTACAGTTTTCCACTAGTAATCAGTAACTCTTTTAAAATAACTTACCCAACACTGTACAGAATATATGACTCAATATATAACAGTACTAATATGTGAAAATTTTAATGTGAAAAGTTTTATTTTGATTGTATTGAAGTAAACAGAAAATTATATCATAATTAACATTTGTACATGTGATTTACCACATTTAAATAATTCTTTATTTTTTGTGTTTTATACAGTATAATTCAACAATACATATTCTTTCTTAATGAATTGGGTGGGGTAGGCATGGGGCGATAACCGTTTTCAAGGTATACCATGGTTTGCAAAAGTCAAGGTTTTAAAACCGCCAAAATTTTCTGTAATACCATTCCTAAGGTATGTGTAAAAATGTTATTAACATTTTTTTGTTGTTGTTTAGGACAACAGTATCTCCAGCAGTAAAGATCTCCAAAGATGCCGTTTTAAATTGTAAAGAAATCTGTGTTTTTGAAACTAATGAAAACAGCGGAAGTCAATGATTCAATTTCATTATTTACCCTGATATGTTTAAAGCTCCAAAATATTTTTAAACTTTCCAAAACTAAAATATATTGTTTTCAAAGGGAAAAAATCTGTTGTGTTTTACCCAGACACTTAAAAAGAACATATTTTCAAGCAGTAATCACAATACCGTCATACCATGAAGCCATGATATCTTTATCCAAGGTTATCATACCGTCAGAATCGTATACTGGCCCATGCCAAGATGGGAGTACTGTGTCACTAAAATACTGTACTTTCACTAAAAAAAACAATAAAAAAACTGTCCTTTACATTTAAATTTGGTGTGGATATTAATTTAGCATTTAGCAAATTTAGCATTTAGCATGATAAATTAAACATGATAAAACTTTACATGAGATCAACATTCAAAAAATACTTTATTTTCGTTCTATATCATATAATACAACATAATCTATATTTTTTGTCAATTAATTGGGATGGGGTACTATGTCACAAAAATACTTTCACAAAAAATAAATACTGGTCCTATAAATTTAAATGTAGCATAAATATTAATTTAGCATTTAGCGAATTTAGCATTTAGCATGATAAATTTAACATGAAGTCAAAAAAGTATTTGTTTACATGAGATCCACTCAAGCATACTTAGCCCTTGCACACGTGTTATGCATAGCTAAGGTGTGTGTTCTACTCTCTCTTGACTGACAGGAACAGGAGAACCTGCAAGAGTTTAAATAAACAAACTCAGGTAGGGCCGAACAATAGAAGCCTGTTAGCGACCCTGACAAGTAATGACAGATAATGATGAGCTATTACTAGTGTATTACCCAGAGGAATCTTCGCTCTCCTTGCCCAGAGACCAGAATTATTACTTTATACAAACACTTGAAGTAGTTCCTGCGATGTACGACCAAGAACAATGGGTATTCTTTTCTCGAGGTTTCAAGACGTAGAAGATGAGTGGATGTTTTGCCTAACAGCTCTTAACTAAAAAAAGAAATCATGAATGGAATGTTTTCTAAGTAAAAGAAGACGACTTGGGCTTTCCTTCACATACAGTAGTAAAAGGCATCGTCCTTGACAAAGATTTGTTTTGAGTGGAATCAGAGTAGGCTAGAGGGAAGTGCCCTGCTAATTTGTCAAGCTAGCTATAGAAGCTAACTGCAGTTTATAGTACAGTAATTGCACTTAAACCACAATCATTATCATGTGTCTGTCTTTTAATGATCGAATTGTTCGCAAAAAAAAAAAAAAAACTCCTGCCACATTTTGGTACACGTTTATTGTTTGGTTCATGCATTTAGAGTGTTTTGTAATCTGACTGGAATATGTTATTCCAGCTGCAGCTCTCTCTCTCTCTCTCTCTCTCTCTCTCTCGAATATGTCTCTGGAAAAACTGGAATATCGCATATAGACGTGCGAATAAAGCAGCGTTTCCACCCAATGAGTCAAAGAGAACAATATTGTCACATCCTGATTAACTGGTGCCAAATATCAAAAGTAAAAACGGAATTCGCTGCGGTAAGAGAAGCTGCGTGAATCTTTTCTTTATTGAATAAACTACTTGCGCCTCAGAAGACGATGCTGACATGCAATGAACGTGTGGTGGTATTTGAAGGCGTGAGATGTGGATCACAGACACTCTTGACTATTCTGGAGCTAATCTATACTATAATAAAACTAATACTAAAATGGTTAAGGCGTTTTAGAAGGACCAAAACAAAATTTTAGATGTTTTACAATGCAGTCAGTCTGCTGGTTTGTCTACTCACACACATTTTTATTATCACATGATCTCTTAAAACAAAATCACATTTTTTTTTTCATTCTGTAAAAGTATTGCATCATATCCAAAATGTGCATAAAAATAGGTTGATAGAAACATAGCTATTGTCTTTTTCATCTTTAAAATGTGATTGAGTTAAGACCCAAAGGCAGAATGCATTTAACATTACATCAAAAATACCCATATTTAACAGTTGGCAAAGTTTTTTTTAAATGACAGCAGTCAAAATTAATGCACTGTCATTACCAATAATCAACAACAAAATACCAAAAAAAATTCATTAATGGCCTTGAGTTTTTTTTATGCTATAAACTATAGATTATAAGGCTATGTAGTTTATGCTGATGCTATGCTGATGCTATGCTGATGTTATTTGTAAATGATAGTGGTTTGCAATAGAGGATTTTTTTAACACTGTGTAAACCAAATCAAACTGAAAACTGTGACCACAGAACCACAGTTTTACCCATGCTCAAAATTGGTTCTCTTTTTTTAACCCATCCACACATATTAAGTGAGGGGTGAGAGGGCGCACACACACACACACACACACATACTGTGAGCATACACCTGGAGCAGTTGGCAGCTATTGTTTTTTTGTTTTTTTTGCAATTATGAGTTAAGTGCGTTGCTCAAGTGATACCTCAGCTGGGTCTCAAAGATGGGGAGAGTGCAGTTCTTTGACTTCCCCCAGCTTCAATTTCTGCTGGGACCAGGAATTTAAAGAGTTAAAGGGATAGTTAACGCAAAAATGAAACATTTCTCACCATTTACTTATACACAAGAACTGAATTTCTTTCTTCTTTCTTCAGAACACAAAACAGGATATTCTAAAAAAGGTTAGAAAAAGCCAACCATTGGCATTCAAAATAGAAACACGTAGTACTATGAAAGTCAATGACTGCTGCTTTCTAACAGTGGGTTTGATCACTTAATATGTTTATATCTGAACTATAGCCAATTATCCAAGTACTTCTTTGATAGTTTGAATGTTTGTAACAAAGAAATAATAACTGTTGCTTAGAAAACATACATGCTGATTCCAATGTACCACATTGATTGTCACAAGTTTAATAAACATACAGTATGTGAATTTTTTCTCAGTTCATCAAATAAGACTCGGTCTTTAAATCATTTGAATCAAGATTATGATAATTTTATTTTATTAATTGTGCACTTCTATATGATTTTTACATTCTTAGACTCTGAAATAGACCATTCTATTACATTTAGCACCTAAACATAGCACCTAAATGATTCATTGCTAATAAGGTCATAGGGTGATCATGTTGAACAAATCTCAGCTCTTCACAGTTTACAAGCTTTATGTGAGTACATGAACACTTGGGAGTTTTGTGAGGACATAAACACTTGGTACAAGTTGAATGTCATAATTACGACAATTGTAGATCAGTAGGTGCATTTAATTCAATAATTACTATAACATTGTGTTGAAAATTAGTATTGTGGATAAAAATTACAATTGCGTAAAAACTTCAGTTGCAACAAATATTAATAAGTAAACATAAATCTTTTGTTTTTACAGTGAAAAGCAGTCTGATGTTTACTGTAAGGAATAGAATGTTTTCGGAGTAAAAGAAAATGACTTGCTTGAACTTTATTTTCTATTAAACTTTTTCTTGATCAGACTGAAAACTGAAATTAGAAACCTTTGCACATATAAAATGACATACAAATGGTGTGATGACATACAGTTAGGTCCATAAATATTTGGACATCCACACAATTCTAACATTTTTGGCTCTATACACCAACAAAATCGATTTGAAATTAAATGAACAAGATGTGCTTCAACTGCATACTGTCAAATTTAATCTGAGGGTATTTACATCAAAATCAGGAGACCACTGTAGGAATTACAACAGTTTGCATATATGCCTCCCGCTTGTTAAGGGACCAAAACTAATTGGACAGAATTATAAATCACAAATCAAACTTTCACTTTTTAATACTTGGTTGCAAATTCTTAGCAGTTAATTACAGTCTGCAACGCATAGACATCACCAGATGCTGGGTTTCATTTCTGGTGGTGCTCTACTTCAAATCCATTGTGCTGGTGTATAGAGCCAAAAATGTCAGAATTGTGTCGATGTACAAATACTATATTATTTTGTATTATACGGACCTCTATGACACAAAGAATAAGCTGATGTTGTTGAATTTTGTGTCTAAAATTCTCTTTTCACTCAATGTCAGTGGTGCAGAACAGCATTGTCACTTAAGTGTCTGCAAATGTCTTGTTTTTAGCAGCGAAAAGCAGTTTTTACTGTTTGTTTAATATAAGGAAAAATAGTTAAAGTGCTTTTAAAACAAATAAAACTCTGTATATTTGTTCAGTGTGCACATCAAGAGATTTAATCTGATTTAAAACTCCTTCACTTGTTGATAAAAGTTTCATCAATCCTATTACCACCTCAGTATTTTTTCCCTATAGTACAATGTTTATGTAATATGTTTCTGTAAGGCACGTGCCACAGAATCTGTTGCATGCTTCGTAATGCCAGAAGAGCATGTAAACTAGAGATGCATGCCCACCCACATCTCCATACGCCAACACATGCACCAGAGAAACAGATCGCTTGAGAAAACCTACAGACATGCAAAAACTGCACCATCAATAATGAAGTGAATGACTCAGTTTTAAAAAGAGGCAAATCTTTCCCAGTTCTCATTCACATGTTACATTGCAAGCTTTTATCAGAGGAACAGAATGGCACGTTCACACAAATGCTGACAGAATGACAGCGCTGTCATCACTAGGAGACGAACGCACCATTACTCCATAACCAAACAAACAACCTCATAATGACAGGAGAAATTATGGGTACGCAAGAAAGACAATGTGCTCTGTCTTCTTGTTTATGTCATCATATATTGATATAAACTCCAAGAAGACAGATATGTACAGATAGAAACATCAACAACCAGCCAATGTTGCCGGCTGGGTATGATCAGTATTCCCTGTGAACACAGACATACACACACACACTTCTTACATAAAGCCCTGGCATTACTCAGACTGATCACTCTCATTACAGCAATGATGATTCAGATCCTCTTCACTACCAGCCCTTGCCCAGTCTCAGATACACTGCTGAATAGGGGTGTGCAATTTGACAAAACATTTATTGATTGGATGAAAAAAACTAAAAATAAATAAATAAATATAAATATAGTTGCATATAAATTACAATAATACTTTTTCATCATTTGTGTGATCACAATCTTACACACCATCATGGGCATGCATACAGGAATATGAATAATGTAGTAATAATGTTCAGCTTGCACAGGTCAATTATTTGGCTTCATGAGAGCTCAAGGGATTGTCAGGAGCCACATGTTTGTTTGTTTTGTTTGCTTTGTTGTTTTATTTTATGGACTTGTTTTGTTTCATTTTGTTTTCAAAATTTCCACTGAAGAAAAAAAAAACATAACATCCTTCATTAGGTTAAGTATATCAATTGATTAATTCATTTATTTTATTTTAGGGTTTAAATTTTTTTAAGAATTTGAATTTTGGTTTCTTTACTGCAGTCTAGAAAACATTATATATATATATATATATATATATATATATATATATATATATATATATATATATATATTAGGGTTGGGCATCTAAGCTATAATGCCGATCCGATACGCATCTCGATACAAAGAATACAATCCGATATATTAGCGATACATTTGTGACATATTGCGATTCGACACGATACGATTCACACCCATATCACGATACAATGCGATAATTCAGCACTAACTTATTAGATCAAGTTTATGAGATGATGTGAAAGAGGATGCTGTGCCATTGAATGAGTTTGATTGATTATTTATTAACCAAGCAAAACCAAGACTATTTTTACAAACTGGCTCTTCTCTCAGAGCCAGAGTGTCAGTTTACAGTAGAGGGCCATTTTAGAACCTATAGCACATATTATTTAAGTATTTTCAAGATAAACAGAATGTATAAGTGCAGTATATATTAAAATATATATATTTGCACTTTCAACATAAAGGTTTAGCATTGCACAACAAGAATTGTGATTTAACTTTTCAACTATGAAAACAAGTTTTACAAAGATATATTGTGCTACTGAATATTCAAAACTTAAGGTCGTGAACTAGCAGTGTTATGCTGCGTTGAAACATCACTGTCACTGTAAACAACAGGCTAATAAAAATATAACAAACCAGCAATCTTCTTGCTGTGAGGTGGTCAAACTACCCACTGTGCCACCGTGACACCCATTATTTTTATCATTATTATTATTAATATTATTATTATTATTATTATTATTAAATAAAAATTAACAGAAGGAGGTGTTCAAAACCTTCGTTCTCCGTGACACTAGGCTGAATAAATATCTTTGCAGATGAACAGGGCCGGCACGTCCATAGAGGCGACCTAGGCGGCCGCCTAGGGCGGCAGTATAGAGAGGGCGGCGTCCACAACACCCCCCCTTACCACCCGCATCCTCAGTTATGTCCGCGACACCTCCATCAGCGCCCGCTTGTCCTCAGTTATATCCGCGCATAGGGTGGCAGAATAGAGGTCCGCGACACCCGCGTCCTCAGTTATATCCGCGCATAGGGCGGAAGAATAAAGGTCCGCGACACCGGCGCGTCCTCAGTTATATCCGCGCATAGGGCGGCAAAATAGAGGTCCGCGACACCGGCGCGTCCTCAGTTATATCCGCGCATAGGGCGGCAGAATAGAGGTCCACTGGAAGATGCTTTCACAACAACACCGTGGCGCCGCTTCAAGTGAGATTTCAGATTAGTCGTACTGCCCGCGTATTTTACAGATGCGCGGCACACTTTTGCAAATTGCATCTGTCCTGTCATGTCGTCCATCCTTAAATCCATAATGTTGCCATACTTAAGATTTAAAACTCAGTGGGGAATAAAATGTTTGTTTTGCTTCTCGCGCTTTCTGAGGGCGCACCACTAGCTTCATCCGCACACCTGATACACCGAGTTGTAGTAAAAGTGTACACATCCGGAAATCCGTTAGGCTTACTTTATGTAGGTCGATTAAATTATGCGCCAAAAACAGGTTGACAACACTTGTTAATAAATAAAAAATACATTCTATATTAAAAATATAAGCTGTATCTCGGAAAAACCGATGCATCTCGCAAAAACCGATGCATCTCGATTTGCTTCCAAAATTTCATTCATCCTCTGCTGCTCAACCGATGCACTCGCATCGTGCACGCGCATGACCGCGTATCGATACATATCGATTAATATTCCCATCCCTAATATATATATATATATATATATATATATATATATATATATATATATATATATATATATATATATATATATATATATATATATATATATATTAGAATTAGATCTTGCCAAGCCCAGCACAGCAAGTTTGCAATATGTGTTGCATTGTGAATAAAAAAATAAATAAACAAAAACAAATCCAAGGTTTCCCTAAAGCCCAGGACACAACAACCCAATCCAAAAGCAAATGAACACTGAACCGACACCTGTGGTTTTTACTAGTTACCATGTAAACATACGATTAAATTATGCATATTAATTATGCATAATTAAGACTGTAGTTAATGAAAACTTTACTAGCATCATTCAGTTTCAGGTAAGTTAACATAACAACTGACTCAAATGTGACTCGATATGAGCAAGAATTACTTTTACTACATTAGTAAATAATTCTTGATATAAAGTTAAGATGACTTAACTGACCTTGTAAGTAAATGCGACTTAGCATAAGAAAGAATTAAATAGTACTTAAAGCAATAAAGTTTTGATTACTTAATTGAATTAAGCAAACACATTGCCTTAATTTAAATAAGTAAACCTAACAAATTACTTTTTACATAGTGTATTGTTGAAAAGCTCCAGTTGAAAAAACTACAGTGCATGAACACACCAAATGCACCACAGCCAACTGAAATGAAAATATAGCGAGAATATAGAGAATATAGTCTCAAAAGGCACACTATACACTTTGCACTACGTACATATGCACTTACACACTCAACAGCATAGTATATGTATGTAGCGTCGTCCTAAATGGAGCACTGTTTTTTTACTAAGCAGAAATTCAAACCGTTACCCTGATGACGTTTGACGGTCACCAAATCATAGAAATAAATTATCAAACTATCAAATAATACCTGGCATGAGTATAACCACATTCACCATCGGGAGGCGCTATAATCACTCTCATAGGAGAATTTTGCTTGCACCATCCAAAATAAATAAAGATATCCAACATGTGCGCCCGATAGCTCTGCCCCTTCCGCTACGCAAGTAAACCAGTGGTCTTTGAGTGCGTGAAGTGTCCATCATAACACACTTCGTTTTACCGGCTGAATGAGTCCATCATGCGAGTAATTAAAGTGCTCTTATCATTTTTAGAGTTTTATGTGTGAACGCACTACTTACACTTTATACTACAAAATGGCGTAGAATAGTGCATAAGTATGCGATTTGCGACGCAGCTCAAGTATTTTTCCATACCCGCAGGTAGCAGTATCTGTATTGTCATTCCACAAAAGGAAATCGGAACTAGTGCTGCACACGTACAAACTATAAACAAAGCAGCCTTCACATATGATTTTCACAGTACATCTCGCTCACTACAGAGGGATTTGGTTGTGCAAATATGTTTGATAATCTGATAATCCATATCATTTGCAAATATTTATGAAATGTGATTAAATGAAATGATTCTACATGCTGAATCGGCCATACTCATTCTGAATCTGAGAATATGTCATGTGTGAAACACAGCAAAAAAAACTAGCCTGAAAGATGCTCACCAACTCCCCAATGCTGCCCAATGACTGATGGCCATTTTGGTGTGTCAAAACCCAATTGTGATTACATGGAGTATACAATACATGGAAACGGTTGTAAAAATCCTTTTGCTTGTCTTAGATTTAAGACTATTTAACAAGCAGAACACTTCATCAATCAACCCAGAAGGAGCATCAGAATGCAGCTGCACACTTCTAGATATCTGTCAAATGTTTTCACATGAGGAATGCGTTTTGACTGTGACCAAGTGCGCAGATGGCTTCAAGGAAATGATGGATGTAAATGGAAAACTCAAGGGCCAGTTAGCTTAAAGTGGCCGTGTGTTACAAGCTGGAGTAATTCAATAGCCAAACCCTTAGTCATCACACACACACAGAGAGAGCCAACAGAGAGCTGTCTTATCACATGCAGTGAGTTATGAAGGCTGACCGTCCTCCACACACACTGAGCTCTCTGTGATGGAGGAAGCCACAGGTGAGCAGTCGGTTATGAAAGCACAGAGTCACCCGCTCCATTCTACAACACACATACTGACTGAGTGTGTGAGTGTATTCATGAGAGAGTATGCACATTCTTGGCCCTAAAAACTTTGAGACCTTGTACTGTATGTGTCCACTAACAGGGAAGAAATTTAAACAAAAAAACGTATACCCACATAAAAAATACTATATCCATTTATAATTGATACTATAGTGTTTTTAGACCATACTATATTTAAGTACTTGAATTTAAGTCCCCATGAAATAAAAAAAGGTGTTTTTGTTGTATTAGTATGTTAGTATTAATGATTTCTAGAAGCTACACAGTAGTTCCACACAATCAATTTGTGTTGGGACAACATGAAGGAATTAAGTTAACTTTGAGGTTTTTATAAATTTAAGTGTACATAAAACAATAAATTTTTCCAAAAAAAACTCAAGAATTGTCTTGTTTCAGCTTATTTTAAATAAGTTGTTTGAACAAACAGCAAACATCTTTGTGGAGTGTAGTGTGCTACAAAAATTGACAAAATTCATATTAAGAATATATAAACATCCAAAGCTTGCAGTTCGTCATTTCCACTTTAACAAATCAAACATTTTCATATTTGAGTTTTTCATCAATTTATACAAACCAATCAAATGCTCTCCAATATCTGATATGCCCGGCCCCCTTCAAGATACTATTGCTATTTGTTTTCTGTGAAAATATTGGATCCATGCGGGCTCCAAAAGGTCTTCTGCAGTATTTGTGATGATTGGGATGCAGGTCAACAGATGATTCAGCTGAAAAATTTACATCTCCTGGTCCCAGGTCCTAAGTGGCCTTAAATAATATGTACTTACATAGGAATTAATAGTTTGTTACAATGTACTTATTTTGTAAATACATGTATTTACTGTGTACTTATGCTTGATTAAATACATGTATGTAAATACATCTGTAATTAACTTTTGTAATTACATTTGTAAATACACTGTTGACCATCCCATACACCTTAACCCACCCTTAAACCTACCCATGCCACCAAACCTGTCCATGACCCAACCTCTATCCCAACTCAAAAGCACCACAAGTGTTCTCAAATACATTATAAACACAGTAAGTACATTGTATTTTTTTTTTTTTGATGTAAGTACATAGTAGTTAGGGACATTTAATATAAAGTGGGACCCAATATTTTTATCAGGTAGTGTTATAAATAATAATACGATGCATGCCTACACTCGAATATACATGCAAGTACATAGAAACTCAATCCTTGCACATAATCATTTCTCGCATAAATACCCAATTAACACTCACATTATACACATAAATTCGCTGCATGCTAGCATATAGCACTTGCGCAAACATAAATTTCAAAATAAAATAAAACTCACAAACATATTGATCATTAATCTGGTTATTGCAAAGCAGATGAAATAGAAAGAATGTGATTAATAGAGGTATTAAATCTGTTAAATAATGAAAATGTGTCATATAAAATATTAGTTGATATAAACAGACTATATAAAATATTTAATAAATATTTTATGTTAAACCTTTTAATTTGATTAGGTAATTATACATGAAATATTAATAGACAGATAGAACTCTCAGCTCTCATATATATATATGAGATTATATATTATATATATATATATATATATATCTTGACAGTTTTTTCCTGGCTTTTTAATATCGATATCGGAATTACATCATTTGGACCGAAATTAAGAAATATATTGTGATATAAATTTTTGCCATATCGTCCAGCCCTAGAAAGTGTATTTAATTCCCTTGACCTCCCATTTGTCATCTAGCACTTGCATGAAATTGAACATTTCTCAAAGTGTACACAATTAAACTACTTGCTCTATCAATCTCATAATCCCCGGCTGTTTGGCTCCAATATAGAGAAAATTGAAAACTCCTGCTCTAAGTATGGTAACCGCAAAGAGCTCCACACAGACAGACAATAACAGTCTGTTAACCCTCGGGACACTTTGCGCTCTCTAGAAATAGTGAGACTGTGTTGTTACACCCCTTGTAAGAGGAACGTTGTGTGGTGTGTGCAGCTCGGGCCCTTTCAAGCTCGCAGCAGGAAATTTCAAGTTTAATCAAATGCACTCATCGAAGACCAGTCAGGAAACACCAGCAGTTGGCAACACACTTTCCTTACAAAAACACACCACCTTTAGAGTTGTCTGAAAGAATTACACGTCCCATTAACACAGGCCGACTGTTACCCGTTGACTTCTGCAAAGTGAAAGCTGATATGATGATGCTTTGTATAAAACCGTGCACTTCTTGTATTCACTTCTGCAGCACAGTCTATCAAAAAATGTAAATGGATCTAGAATGTCCTATGAAAGCCTCCGCTGTTTTCCAGGGCTGAGTGATACAGTATGGTGCTGTAAAATGGGTCAGCACTATTGATTATATCTTTATAAAGCTCCAGCGTTGGCAAGAGTGGAATAACCTGCATATCAATGTCCAAAATAATGGCAGGCTGCTTAATGACTGTTAGTGGTGCTCTACAAAACAGGTCATGTGTAGCTGAAAGACGCCATTGGTTCATGATTGACAATCTGTCACTGCAGCAATGTTGTAGTACAGCCCATACTAAAAGAGCAGAGCTCGTGAGAGATTAGCAATGATTTGATTAGTTGTTAATAATAAAGCAATTATTTGTAAATAAAGCCACTTATTTTTAAATGTATATATTCATTTCTTATTAGATCTTCTTCCCATTTGGTTTTTATTGATGTCAGTGAGCTTCTATGAAGAGAACATATTTTGTCATAAAAAAATGTGTGAAGATTGAATGTTCTTCCCGTTTTCACATGGGTTTCCTCCAGGTGCTCTGGTTTCCCTCACAAGTTCAAAGACATGTACTCTAGATGATGTGAGTAAGCTAAATTGTAGTGAATGTGTGTGAATGAGAGTGCATGGGTGTTTCCCAGTGATAAGTTACAGCTGGTAAGGTATCCGCTGTAAAACATATGCTGGATAAGTTGGCGGTTCATTCCGCTGTGGCAACCCCTAATTAATAAAGAGACTAAGCCGAAAAGAAAACATCCAGTGTAACATCCAGTGTAAATATGCAGATTTTAGCGGTGGCATATCAATTCAATTCAGCTTTATTTGTATAGCGCTTTTACAATGTAGATTGTGTCAAAGCAGCTTCACATAAATGGTCATAGTAACTGGAACAGTGTAGTTCAGTTTTTAGTGTTTAAGTTCAGTTCAGTTTAGCTCAGTTCAGTGTGATTTAAAATCATTACTGAGAGTTCAAACACTGAAGAGCAAATTCATCGATGCGTAGCTCTACCAATCCTGAACCATGCGAGCCAGAGGCGACAGCCGAGAGGGTTAACTCATGACATTTAGATACCATCACAATATTTTGCAACCCTCCAATAATAATGATACATCACGATATTAGCGATTCTGTGATATATCGATATATCACATTTGCTGTTGATCCGTCATTAAGGAAAGCACCAACTGGTGGTGGCTCGCTGAACGTTGCAAAAGCGGTAAATAGCTTTAGAGCAATACTGATTAATTAAATTACTGTAGATCCTTTGCATATTTAAATAAATATCCGTACTTGGAGCCAGCTTATGGATACTATATCATCCTGATAAATCAACATAATAATGTTTTGTTTTACCCACATACCTACTTTTTTCTTCTTGTGTTGATATGTATGTACAGTATGTTCCAGGTGCTCCTGTTAACCACAAAAAAGCTGTGTGTTTGCGCACACTTGGCAAGTAAAAAGCTGCCTGAAACAAGTTGTCATTAAAATTTAAATAATATCAAACTTAGCTCTTTGTTGCCATTGACAACATCTACTTTGACCCACAAACAATGTTGTTAGCTGTGGTCTATGTTGTTGACATGCACTTCCAAAGAATGAGGACTTGAATCAATACGGTGGAACTGAAGCCCTTGTTACTGCCAAATCCCTCTGTAAACAAAGTGCCGATGAAGCCAACAGAGCTGAAATTCAGATGGGAATTTAGATCAATTTAGGTAGGCCAATTACTGACCAATCAGAGCAGAGTGTTGTAAAGGTGGTTATTTAAGAAATTGAATATTGAATGAATCATTAAAGATACTGTGAGGAAAGATATGATGCTATGATACACTCTTAACCCAAATAGTTAACTTTACAATTTTAAATTAAATGGAAACCAGTAGCCAGTAAGTTTTTAAGTAGGGTGAAACTAAAACACCCAGTTGAACTAACATATAACCTAAGTTTCTATGTAATTATATGTTAATTGAACTAGGGCAGTTAAGACAGTACATATTAGAACAAATATGTTTTTTGACTTTAGATTCATGTAAACTAAAAGTAGGAGACCATCAAAACAACTGCATTTAAATTGAACATGTGACCATACGCCATGTCTTGAGTTGCACAGTCATATTTGTGGGGAGAAGCCAAAAATACATAGTATGAGTCAAAATCATGACAAAATCTGATTATTAGAATATTAAACAAAAAGTTCCAAAATTGGAAATTACTCCATAATTTACTCTAACTCTTCCATGCTGTATAATGTTGTTGGATAGTGGCTTTTATTTTGAAGCTTTCAAAAGTGTATAAATTAATCATAAAATTAACTCATACTCTGCAAAGGGGTTAAAGCATGTCTTGTGAAGCGGATTGATGTGTTTTTGAATGGAAATATTTAACATTTTTAAATTTAAACTCCAATCACCGACTAGCCAGATGCACAAGGATAGTGCAGAGCATCAATTCCGACTATGGGTCACAATACTCGTCCACTTCACAACTCAAACTTTCTTTGTTATTTTTAATTGCATTTTGGCACTTTAAAAGTGGTATCTTGGCTAAATATAGTCCTATCACAACCATGCATCAAATGAAAGCTTATTTACTCTTTTATTGTTTATTTTATTAATCTCCTGGTTTTGTTGTCCAGGATCACATATACTTTTTTTTCTTTTTTTTTTTAAATACACATATAGCCAAAAGATTTCCAAAATTTTTATACTATATATGTTGCAAAGGTTTCAGATTGTATAATGTCTTCAATAAACACCAAATTAAATATCACTGTTATTTTAATGTTGTTTCTGAATTTGTATTTTGACACAATATTTAACAGCAAGAACATTGCTAAAAATAATTTAAATAAACCTAAAAGTAGTGCAAATTTGATAAAGTAATACAAATATATGTCCACATAATACTTTATTCCCCGCAGGCACACGACATCATAAGATGTTAATATTAGGTTAGATTTAGGCTGTGACGTCAGGTGACCAAAATTCTAGCCAGCGTTTTTTGATTGATTTCAGGTTGTGAAAGTGACCAAAATCCAATGTCCAATAGATGTCACGGTGGTAATGTCCACACAACATCAAGATGTAACATGATTAGACGTTGATATTTGGTTGATTTTAGGTTGGACGTTGGACATTGATGTCAGCCTGACGTTGGGTTCTGATGTCAACACGATTTTTTTTTCCAAACAAAATCCAACGACCCCATGATGTTGGGGTACAACGTCAATATAATTTCATGTTGATGTCCTGTGCCTGCAAGGTTGGTACACACTTTAGTGATGTAATACTTTAATATTGGTGGAAAAATGAAAATCCACTGTTGAGCCTACATTGGTGCAATAAAAGTGCAAAGTGAGCACCTTTAAACTTAAAATGTCAACTCAGATACCTTACAGTCAGCTTTAAGGTGCTTTCACATCTGTAGTTTGGTTCATTTGGTCCGGACCAAGGGCAACCAATGATACATTGTAGCATTTTCTGCCATCTTTGGGTCCTTTTCACACCACACTGATTGCTTTGGTCTGAACCAGTAGAAAATAACCAAAATGCAGTCATCTGACAAAACCCATATTACTCATTAGCCAAATGTTATTGAACGCATTTCCAAAGCTGCTTTTCGACTGGTCAGAATTCATGTTCGGGAAATTGCCAATGGAAGTCCCGTAAGTAAACAAACCGGCAGACACAAAATGTCGCTTTTGACTATGGAGCTATAAGTGCGCTGACTGATTGTATCCCTGCTTATAGTATACTATACAGTTTGTATAAATCACTTGAGTCAAACTATACATTTCGAAAATGACGCTCGGCTTTGGCTGGATAACAATGTTTTAAGACATTGCAACCGGCAAAGATGCATCGCACGTCACTTCAGGAGGAGGCATGAATTAATTTTGCTAAACTGCGACATAGTCATCTTCCGGAAATATTACCAATGATCCATCAGGTAATGTTTCTCTCTCTCTCTCTCTCTCTATCTCTCTCTCTCTCTCTGTTAGTAAAGCGCTGTCAATAAATATTTTTCCTCCACATTCCTTAACGCATCGGCCTGCGGTAGCCGGATTAGTCCAAAAAGGCGCAGTACTTTTTGCGGTTGGGTCTGTTTAGTTCGGATCATATTCTCACCACAAACTAACCGCTCCAAGGTTCGCTCTTCAAGGACTCGGTAAGCTTTTTTGTGTTTCGCTTTTGGTGTGCACTCGAGTGCGGTTGATACATTCACACCTGCCCAAATGAACCACACCAAGAGGGAAAACGAACTCTAGTGCGCTTCAACCGAACTAAATAAGGCAGGTGTAAAAGCACCCTTACTAACAATGGAGTCAAGTGTGCCAGACCTATACATTAGTTGTAGCTGGTCCTTTGAATGTCAGGCAAATTATAGAATACATTATCAGGTACAACATTGCTAACAAGAACAGCGGTGGAGATTTGGAGTGATCTAATTCAAAAAACCTTCAAAATTCTACAAGGCAAAGTGAACGTACATATGTGCACTGGGGCCCAGCTGCATAGATAAGGATCTGCTTTGATTTGCCATAAAATTTATTAAATAATAGGACTTCTTTCCACGTGCCCCTGAAAGCTCTCAATATCCTGCCTAGAAAAACCCCAGAGGGCAAATCAGCTCTCTAGACACTGAAATACACTGAGCTTAACCCTGCACATGTGACCCTTTTCTCAGGTATCAGGCCAGCATCACTGTCTCAGTGTGGAGCCCTGAATACATCAATTCATTGAGGCCCGGATGCGTGTGATGGAGAAAGACTTACAGTTTAGTGAGCTAATTCACATCCAAACACATCACCTTTTATGATGACCAAACAAGTATGAACAAAAATGTTATACTGAACCTCCCTACAACATGACAACTTGATGTTACAACAGCCTGCTTTGTATTATTAGTATTATTTAAAATGTTTTCTGTTAAATCAAAGTCATGTGGTCCAACCAAATTTTTGGAAAATGCTGGAAAGTTACCGATGGCCCTCAGGATGACAGTATAGTCATAATCTATGGTTTCATTCAAAGATGTAATACAGATTTATGCGCATATTTTGCAATATTGTATAAAACATTTGCACTGTTTCAATCCCATAAGTCCAAAGGACCAAAATCATCACTTCATGATAAACTGGTCTCAAATATCAAAAGAGAAAATGAAATTTGCTGCATTAGAAGCCACTATGGACCTTTTTTCTTATGTAAATGTAATAACTTGGCCTCAGAAAATGAGAAAAAAATCAGAATAAATGCAGTTGTTATTGGCTTTGAAGGCACAAGTGTCATGATCACCAGTGATCCACCACTTGCAGATTGCTGGAAAAAATGCATCCATCACCCAGACTACAATTCTGCCAATGAATTCAATTCAATTCAATTCAGCTTTATTTGTATAGCGCTTTTACAATGTAGATTGTGTCAAAGCAGCTTCACATAAATGGTCATAGTAACTGGAACAGTGTGGTTCAGGTTTTAGTGTTTAAGTTCAGTTCAGTTCAGTTTAGCTCAGTTCAGTGTGATTTAATCATTACTGAGAGTTCAAACACTGAAGAGCCAATTCATCGATGCGTAGCTCTACCAATCCTGAACCATGCGAGGCAGTGGCGACAGCGGAGAGGGAAAAAAAAACTTCACCTGATGAAGAATTGAACTATAAACGAATTGAACTATAAATCCCATCAGTCCCTGCACTCACACACCTGGCCCAGATAGGTTGCAAACACAGTTGAAGCTTGTGAAGACCGATTACATGGACTATAAATACACCTCACTCTCACACACACACAAACATTGCTGAGTTTTGTTGTTTGTAACATTTCTAAGTGTTATTCGTGTCTTGTAATTTCATGTTTTGACGAATGTTTTGTTTATCCTTCCTGTTGTTTTGACTTCTGCCCCGATCACGTTTTTGGATTTCCTGTATACTCCTGTTTGCCCCTATTTTGATGGGTGGGCAAAGCGAGGTTTTATGAAACACCGAAACAATCAAAGCAAGTTTATCAAAATGCTTCAAAACCCGTCTCTACAGTGACCTAGTGGTAATTTTATGTATTGCTCTGGAACAGCTTCAGCAACAGTTAAGCAAATTGAGCAATCACAACCCACGTTGGAGTTGACATAGTGAAGCTGTGAGAGCATACAGAAATAATGAGTTAGTAATCTAGGTTATTGCAGCTATATAGACATTAGTTTTTAAATGCTCTGTTCTTTTGTGTTTTGTTTTAAAATGTGTTTTGTTTTAACATTGGTCTGACATCTGAATGAACACTTAGTGTATAAATATGTCTTGATTTGGTAATAAAAATGAACATTATTAAAATACATAAAGGTATTATTTCAGAGTATTCACACAAGTAGGGAATCGAGCGATTCTGCGAGGGATTCTGTGCAAATGCACGGTCCACTAGGCCACATGAAATGAGTTTTCGAATCACCTTAGTCACATGACCTGGGTGTTTCAGATTGTGCTTCTGTGCAGTGTTTCAAAACACTTGTGCTGTGGGATCTCGACACTGTGTCAAAACATCAGTTTCATGTCAGCCATCTCTAATTCTGGCCATTGCTTGCCTGACTAATCTCTTAAATAAACTGCATGTGCATCCACACCTCCATTGTCCCTGACTCTTTACAACAAGACCACACTTTAGGACAGTTTTTGAAGGTATTAATACTAAACCACTTTGATGATGTACTTTGGCAAAGAGATATTAGAATGACAAACACAACATTTCAGGTGTTTTACAATGTTGTAATTTTGCTTGTCTGTCCATTAATGCCGCCCCACCATACCAATTTTTATTTTATTTTTTTTTAATCGCATCAAAACTGTTAAAACAAAATGACATTACATTTTCGAAGCACATGATGGCATTTATTATGTTTTTTTTTTTTTTTTTTGCAGATTTTTAAAATGTATGCAGATTGTGGTATTTCCATTAAGCATTTTTTTGTGCGATTATTCCAAAATGCTCATAAACAATAGGTGGACGGAAACATAGCTATAGTCATAGTCACCCAAAATAAACTCAAACCTGTCTGAATTTGGTTTATTTACAGTTTACTTTGATGGCATTTCATAAATGTAGCCAACATCAAAGTAAACACATTAACTGAATAAATTATGAGTCTGATCTGACAAGAACCCACGGGTTGACACACTAAAAACTCCTCAAAAAGCTCCAAAAATGGGTTTTAACAGTGACAATAACAACCCATTTTAATTATAAACATTTTATGCAATGTAAAAGTTAAATGTTTAAAAGTTCTCGTAAAAAGTGTTTATACACTTTACAATAACAATCATTTAGAGCAAATATAATGTAATTTAATGCAAATTGGTGTAAGTGACAGGATGGCACAAGTGTCTGTACGCTAATAAAAAATAGAATTTAACTTACCTAAATCTGTTTGGTGTGCCAACCCTTATGGAATTACCCAAGCTGCTATTTCATGTATAAAAGGCGCATTTGCACATGACCTCTGTTTTGATTGGCTAACCTCTTTTCAAATAAATTGAGCACACCCTCTAAATGCTCAGAACGCAACAGGCCATTGATATGTAGGCTAAATCTGGAAGGTCAATGTGCTGATAGTTCTGACACCATAACTGAGATGCGTTCTGATCTGAATGACCCATTTTTTCAGCACAGTTTCCATTAACAATCTGGGCTGTCTAAAGCTTCCTCCACAAATACAAGATATATGGTCAAAATTTACAATAAGGTTTCATTAATTAGTTGTTTTTAACAGTTAGTTGTGTTTACTAACATAATAATATAATCATAAATGCATTATTAAAATGCAAAATTGTGCTTTTTAACATTATTGGTAACACTTTAAAATATGAGGCATGCAGTTAATGTTAGTTAATGTGTTTAGTAACATGAATAAACATTAAACAATGTTTGTACTGTAATGCATTTATTAATTAGTTCAACATTTACTAATGCATTATTAAAACCTGCAACGCCATGCTTGTTAACACTAGTTATTACACAGTGAGCTAACATGAACTAATAATGAGCAACTGTATTTTCATTAAGTACCGTTAGTAAAGATTACCGAATACTGTAATAAACATGATGTTCATGTCAGTTCATAGATTAACTAATATTACCCAATAACTAACTATGTGCCCTGTATTGTAAACTGTTACACATTATTAATGCACTTTGAGCCAATGAACCAAAAATGTTCTTTAAATGACATTATTTTCATTAACTCACATTATCAAACATGAAGAAATACTCCAATAAATGTAGTGTTCAGTGTCTGTTCATTTAAGTAAATACATTAAAGGGGACCTAATATGCCCCTTTTACAAGTTTCAGCTCAAAATACCGCATAAACAACTCTTTAAAGTTGCCCCTTTAGACTTTGATCCTCATTGTACCATGTTGGTGACTGTCGCTTTAAATTCAAATAAGAGTGTGCTCCCAGATCGTGAAGCTACAAATGCCTACTGTATGTGTCAGCATAGTGGCAGATTCAAAAAACAAGACTAACTATGCTTATGAGGGAGAGATCAGCACTAATGGGTGGGGTTTTCTCCCTTTGATGACACGTACAAAGGGAGAATGTCAATTAAAGTGTTTCAGCAGACTGTGTTTTGGTTGAGAATATAAAAAAAAATTTAATAAAAATACCATTAGACGCTGGATATATTCACAAACTGTTCCCACACAACTGTGTTTAAACCCCTTGTGAAGGTGATGTTTGCATAATAGATCCCCTTTAACAGCTGGACAAGATATATTATACCGAAAGTATACTAAATTGACTCTATGGTGAAATCTCATTAACATTTTGCCCCAGTTTCAATCATTTTATCCTGTATAGTGTATCGCAATGTACAACAACCATAGCCACATCTGGGGTGCTTCACAATGTCCCAACAGAAAGACTGTTGTTTTTAGTCCTCCAATATAAGACCAATAGTAGCACATAAGATCTTCTACACAATTTTTATAAGATTCACCTTGATTTTACCTAACTGTGGTGCATTTTTAGTGCAGTATCTGTACTTTTACTCTACTACTTTCCTTCAACCTGCAGTTACTACTTTATTTTTCTTGTCTATGGGAATTAGAAAAAAATCAGTCCTGTGATTCCTGTCCAATTAAATCAATTAAAAAACTTTTATTTAATGTTTAAAATGCAAATCCATTTAGATTCACTTTATTTGGTAAACAAAGCAAGTCTCTCATATAATATCTCTACTAAAAGACAGAAAATATTACTTTACAAACTGCATTGTACTTAAATCCGATTAACATTTTTATATTAGTCAATAATATTACTGTAATGTATTTAAAAATAGAATGAATTTAGATGTACACATATTTTCTCAAAGTAAATAAACAGAATTAATGATGGGCTAAAAATCTGCCGAATTCTGCGCACGCAGATTCCGTGTCGGCCTAGGAATAAGTAACAGGCTGTGTAAAAAAAGGCCTATATACTCGAGTAAGCACTACATTTGAATTTACTACACGACAAGTACGTTCTATATAGTATGAATGTGAATACGAACTATGTCATACATTCGCCACTTATCATTAACACGTGACCTACCAGCTTCAGTTGCTTCGCTTCACTCCCTTTCATGAATTCTCTCACGTGGTATCATGGAATAGCACAGCCTCCATCAGATGCACACTTCAGAATCTCGCCAGAAGTAGTAGGTCATCTGGGTACTTCTCGTATACTGTTGTTCGAATACTATGAATTCAGACATACTACTCAACTCACATACTGTTTTTAGCTGTATACAGTAGTATGAAATATCTAATCAGCTGGGTCTTTCTTGCAGACAAATCTCCTCGTGTTTGCATGATGCACTCACATGTTGATGTTTCTTTATACAGTATATGTTCACAACGATAAGAAAAGTGCAAATAAAACATAACATTAAACAGATAGTTCATCCAAAAATGAAAATTCTGCCATTATTTACTAATCCTCTACTTGTTCCAAACCTATTCGAAGCTATTTGTTCCTACAATGGATCTCAATAGCATCCCCCCCCCCCCCCTAAATTCTGCAAAATATGTGTTCAGTAGAAGAAAGAAATTCATAAAAGTGTAGCACGTGTAGACATGAAGAAAGCAGTTTTTCATTTTTGTAAGTATTTTTAACTACAGGGTTTCTACAGGTTTCATTAAGTCTAAAATTCTTTTTAAAACCTTTTTTTAAGACCATTTTGAGACCATAATGATTAAAAATTTCAGACTTAAACAAGCTAAACAAATGTTATTGTAAGGGAAATGATTAAACCATATTAAAAAGTAAATAGAGTTAATAAATAAACACTTTGTAACACTTTTTTTGAATTATACTGTTAGAGATTGGAGATTTGCCCGATTAGGTATAGCTTTACATGGACATAGGGAAATAAAGACCAGTTTAAATGATTTAAGACCTACAACACAATATTTCAGTGAATTTAAGACTTTTTACGGCCTAAAATTTTGTTTTTGAAGTTTAGAACTTTTTAAAACCCCGCAGATACCCTGTCATTAGTTATTAATCACTCAAACCTCTCTACATTTACCATGTTTGCATGTTTTAGCAAGATACTTTTGCACACTTGTTTATAGTTTTAACAATCTATGAAATGCACACACACATAAACAAAAATGAACTATTCAATACAACAAGCAAACATCAGATTTCTAAATATAATATATGTAATAAAAATATAATCATGTTATGTTATTTTTCTATATATAATAATTATCTTTTTTATATAACTTTCCAGTATATAATCAAATATTTAATAACATTTCTCCTAAAAATGTCGAATAATGCAAAATAATTATTTTAAGCATTGCAAGCAGAAAAACAACGAAGCACTAAACTTAACCATTTACACAAGAACATTTTTAGCCAAAAATTAGAAAGTTTTTATATGTGTTGCCTGTTCATTCACACAACAATGTCATTTTTACAACACAAAACACATTCATTTGATTGATTTCAAAGTGGAATGTGAAAACATTGCTGTGTAGACTTGAAACTTTTTCAAAAAGCAAAGTAAAAACATTTGGCTACATCAATGGCAAGTAAATGTAGCCTTAATTAGCTAGAAAATCCTGTTTTCATATTCTGTCTTACATAAATCAACAAGCTTTCTTCGAGCAATGTGCCTTCCACAACATTTCGCAAAAAAATATGAAGTCATTGCTGCTGACCTGAGTCTACATATTATTTCATGTTGACTAAGTGTGTCTGTTCCCTGAGCCAGTTCTCTTGCGTCTCGTGTTGCGGATTCTGTCTGGCTGCTTACAAAGATCTGTCCCAGTGCCATTTTCCCAAGGTTTGCTCCAGCGCTCCATTCCAATGGGTGGGTCATTAGCTCCCTCTCCCTACAACACTATGCTGTTCCTATGTTGAAGAGATCTGTTAATCCAAGCCTAGCTTCCTAGAGTCAGGCGTGCAGAGATCCTGCCATTGTGCAGCATCCCTGGAGGGTTTCAAGTAGGAAAACTAAATCTTTCTCTCCATTAAATCCAAAAAGCCTCATATCGTATGAACTTATGAAATATGAAGATCAGTACAGGAAAAACCCTACAGGAAACATTCTTGCCTTAAAGTTTAGATGAGACTAATAAATTATGCTTTTTTTTTGTGACAGTGGCACATTGTCAACAGATACTGCTGTCTATCCGGGTTGAACTGAAACTGAAATATTGGATAAAAGCACTTTCCTTCCTGAAAGACACATTTATGAGTTAGAATAAAAAACTTGGATGATCACTGTTTCACTTAGTATGAAAAGAACATCCATAAGAACAAAAAGTATAGGTTGTTGTTGGTGTTAAAAATGGTTATTCAGCACATCATTGATAGAAAAAATCTTTGTAAAAATTTACAGTAAGATTACATTGTGATGGTTAAGCAAGGGATAATGTACATCCAGCCGGTTATCATCACAGATTATTACACAGCTGTTTAAACAATCACGACATTCTATGGTATATTTTTCCAAGGTAACAACCACTGAATCTAATAACACAGGTTTGTTGACTATCAGTAAATACGTTCACATCCACTGCTATTTTGACTTTTTGGTGCTACCTTGTGACTGAATAATATGTAGGTTAGTGTATGCTTCATTCAGCCAGTTTAGTTTTTATTAGCTTTGCTATAACTAAATATTTAATAAACTACTATCGATCAGAACAATGTTTTGTGTCTAATTTTTACATTTTGTGGCAAGGAGCCATGTAATAAGTGAAATAAAGTACATTTTGCCAGAAAAATATTTGTATAATTATAGTTGAAATTAGAGTTATTAAACCCCATGAATTAATAGCACCCTGTTTATTTTGTTCTCCAATTTCTGTTTAATGGAGAGACGATTTTTTTTCCACACATTTCTAAACATAATAGTTTTAATAACTCATTTTTAATAACTGATTTATTTTATCTTTGCCATCATGACAGTAAATAAGATTTGACTAGATATTTTTCAAGATACTTTTATACAACTTAAAGTGACATTTAAAGGCTTAACTTGATTAATTGGGTTAACTAGGCAGGTTAGGGTAATTAGGCAAGTTATTGTATAGCAATGGTTTGTTCTGTAGACTATAGAAAAAATATATATAGCTTAAAGGGGCTAATAATTTTAAAATGGTTTTAAAAACTGCTTTTATTCTTGCCAAGATAAAACAAATAAGACATACTGTGAACATTTCCTTGATCTGTTAAACATAATTTGTGAAATATTTCAAAAAGAAAAAGAATTCAAAGGGGTTCAATAATTCTAAAATAATCATTTTAACTGTATATAATATTATATTCATTTTATCTTACATTACAGAACTTTTGTTAAAATTTAGAGTTCTTTCTGTAAGAAATTGACAAGAAAATTATATTTGTCCATTTTTTTCACTGTTCTGAAAAATTATCTGAAATGTGATCCCACTTCACCCATTAGACAAGTCAGACCCTGTGAGGACATTTTTAATCAAATGAGTTTTGTTAAATTAGGGCCATCAGTGAGAAAAACAAAACTCATTAGCTGTTGTTAAGCGTACAAATCAGTGCATGAGAATAAAAGCAAAAGTGATGCAAGTGATCATAGTATTAAAAATAAGTTCAGTCTTTATTTTTAATAAGCTAATATATTATTAACAATGGTTGACTATCATTCGAATTTTATTTATTCTGATGTTTATCTTCAATTCAGTTCCTTTTGATTCCAAAACCAACTCATATTGCAGCATGAGTCGCTTGGAATGAGGAAAGTAGTCTACATTACAGTCAGGGTTGCCAGATTTTGTACAACAGAAGAAGCTCAAAGGCCCAATCAAAAATAGCTAAATTTTCATTACAAAACTTACAGAGCTATGAAGAGATCAACAACCTGGACACAGACCAAAAGTAGCCCAAATCTGCGGGAAAACCAAGGACTTGGCAACACTGATTGCAGTAAATGTAAAGCAAGTTTTGCCATGTTAAAGATTTATAAATGAATCCTACAGTAGTGTTGAATTTACTTTTAAATCAAAATATTTGATTATAGATCATTGCTGATAGACAGTCAGTTCCTCTGTGGATATTAACAAGGACAAAACCACAATGAACATTTTAGATACACCTTCCCAATAATGAAAAGTTCTGAGGTATGAACAGTCAGAAAGAAAAACTGCATTTTATGCATGAATGACGTCAGAAGCCCAAATTATTTGCAAGGTGCTGGCTTATTTATCTTCTGCTTTGCACCATCCCAGAGCTGCTCTATTTGTGGACTAGGTTGAGATCTTGTGGTTATGGAGGCCACAGGTTTACACTAAGCTTTAATGTGAAAGGCAATGTTTAGAAATAAAAAGACATACTCTACTGCTACTCACTGGTACAGTGTGTAAAGTGTATGGATACTTTCAGTATGCACGCATAGTAAAAAAACAAAGAAAAAGAAAAATTACATTAATTTAAAACAATTTTAAAGGGCACCTATGCTGAAAAATCTACTTTTCAAGCTGTTTGGAAAGACATGAGGTATAGTGCATAGACCATCATGTTGTGGTGATATAAACACAGTCAGTTCTTTTTTTCAATTTAACCACATAAAAACGGTGGACCAATTGAAGCGTTTTTGAGACCGACTGCAACTTAACGTAGGAGTGCGGTCCCCCCGCCCACCAATATTGATTGACAGGCGTGCACTACCATATCTTTAGTTTGTTGTTTCACATCCGCCATTTTCAGCATGTGAGTCAAAGCGATGTCACTAAAGGAACACTCTTGCTCCATTTTTGGATGTTAGGCTCATTGGGCTCAACACAAGAGCCTTCATCATCTTCATGCAAATGAGTAACAGAGATTTTACATTTAGTGGCCATTTGCGCTGAACGAACCGTGAACGCCATGAATTGAGATTTGGGCTATTAAAAACAGCTGATCCACCCCGAGTCTTTCAGCACACGATCGCTCTCACCACTGTTTGTAGCTTTAGGTGGGTTTGTAAACATGGTAACTTTTCATTGCGTCTTCCATAAACTTTAGCTGTTTGCATTTCCCGCAATCACAGAAGCTCCGTCATCTCAACTAGGTGCGGCTGGAAAGTGTAAGCGCGTGCCTCACGTGCGCGTCCCTCCATTGGAAATAACAAACTTGTCTTAGTTATAGCCTCAGTCAAAGTTAATCCAGTGTGCTCAGTTATTAGTCTCGGTGTACAAGCTCTGAACATTACACTAGCACCTAGCACACAGTTGACATAACTTTGTTTAGTAGCCACAGTTTTGTTCCGTGCAGAAACACAGTGTTAAGAAGCCTTTACGAATAATTAACCGTGACAAATTAAAATGCAGTTAATAGTGAAACCGGTTAATCATTACATCCCTATATGGATGATGCATGCATTGTTACATAGCGGCTGTAAAACTACAAAGACACAAATGATTTTGTAACTAAGGCTCTGACATATTCTGGCACATTAGGAATATTGATTCCTCAATAGTAGTCTCTGCTTGGTCTGTGTCCAATCGTACATGTACGGCTGAATGCTGGTCCTCTCACTCATGTTGCTTCTCTCTGTCTGCCTGTCTGTTGCCATACAGAAAGGGGGGAAGCTCTTGGCTCTGCCCCCTTGTTAAGTTGGGCGGGAAGTCGAAACTAATTTTCATGTGAAGCAACACACCACTAAAACTGCGACCTGTGTACCTGCCCCCAAAATTACACTTTTGAACACATAATAATAAACAAATCTGAATTGTGTTTTGAACTGAACCTAAACTGGCACACTCAGAAGAACCATAATATTAATATTAAATCTTTAAAAGGGTTCAAATAGGTGCCCTTTAACAATACATTTTACACAGTAAAATATTTTAGAGTTTTTTTTATGTTTTTTAAGTTGAAATTTTATTTATGTCAACTACTTCCCAGGTCTAGGGGTCTTTAACTACATTACAAACCATTAAGATTTATGTTCTTATACACAATTTTCTCTAAATATACATAATTTCCTATTAAGGTATGGGCTAGGTATTTTCCCCCTACCACTTTTTGCTGTTCAATTTTATTAATTCCCATATATCCTTGTTGTTAAAAGATGTTTTATGTCATTTCAAGGCAAATTTCTATGAAAAGATTACAGAGACACTCCAGCAGTACTCGGATCCCTGGTTAATAACTATTTGTGTAAACTAAACTGCATTACATCTAGTAATATACCTTTTTTCTATCCTGAATATAAGAAATCTTGCACACGATTATTACAACAGCAAAAGTAGAGTTGACTAACTAGAACTATATATATAAGAAATATTTTTATAATATATTTTCTATAACTGTTATTACAATTTATAAAAAATGTAAAATGCACTTTTAGGATACCTATTTTAAATCAACTGATCAACTTTTTTTCCTTACATTTTCAAAAGGCAAAGTGCAGCAAAAACTGCATTACTTAACATCCAAAACAAAAAGATTTGTAGCCCATAGAAAGCAACAGAGGCGTACAGACTTAATAAGAGGTGAATTGTGGGAAACCCCCCCTGGATTTTCCTTGGTGATTACTTGAATTTAACCCTCTCCAAGGAGATTACCCGCAAACTCCAAAAATGCCATTCACCTGACGTAAAAGTCAACTCACTGTTCAGAGCCACACAAACACAAACATCCGCCTGTTTCAGCTTTCTGAGCTCTGCAAACAACTGCTACTATATTTGGAGATGATTAGGTCACTTCCACTAATACCTCACTTCCAGGCTATTATGAGTCAAGTACAAAGCGTTAAATAAACAGTTGGGTCAAAATAGCAAAATATCTTTTTGGTTCTTTTCTATTAAATGGATTTTCTAATGAGAAAACCTTTCACCTATAATCGTACGTATTGTCAGAAATGGCTAACATTTATAAAATTCATATGATTTCATTTGTATGACAACTTTTTAAAATACGACAACAATTGTTAAAAGGAGGCGTACCCACAAACCCCACTCTTCCCCAAAAATCATTAGGAATGTGTGAATTTTATTAAATGTCAAATGTGATCATACAAATTCATACAAACTACCAACTAAATCAAAAAGACTAGAAGTGATTTAGTGTTGAATGCTAAATTTTGTTCTTAATAGAGTGTTTTCACTTTTGTCACAATTTGTCAGGTACCTGTATGCACGGCCAGTATGGAGACACTTGGTAGTCAGCAATAGCATACATTCAATGGACCTCTACTACTAAATATGCACCCACTTCAAATGTTATCACTAGATTGAATGGGGATTATCAGTGATTGTCAGCTGATAGATATGGGCCAGTAGGGGCCTTCTACATCCACTGGTAGGTTCAGAAGGCTGTTATCATCCATTCACATGATTAATCAGCTATACTAATAGAGAAGACTCCAGATCCAGATCTGTTTTTGCATTACTGTGATGGTTGGGTTTAGGGTTGGGGTAGACGTTAATTAAATAAAATTATTGGGAAATTATATAAGTAATATAAATAAATGTAAATGTAAATATAAACTTCCAGCCTCAGTCATATGTAATCTATAGCTGATTAACCATGTGGATGGATGATAACAGCCCTCTGAGTCTACCAGCAGGCGCAGAATACCAGCCCATATCTGTCAGCTGATAACCACTGATAATGTCCAATCAAAGCTAACATTGGAATCGGCTGGAATATGTTGTTCTGCTTAATTGTGCTTTGTAAATAATGAGAAAAATGTGCATGCATTGCTAAATCATATAGAGAAGGACTTGGTAAGCAGGAAAAGGTGTGATATTTAAACTCAAATTGATACATTATATTCTGCTTGATTTGTTATCATTTTTGGCAATAAATGTCACAATAATTGATTTTTTTTAGAAACAGTAATACAAGTTTTGTTCTGTTTAGTAGTAGGGCTGTTTCACCAATATCACAATGTGCGAATCTGCAATAGCCACATCGCTGAATCCGTAATGTGAAACACATTTCAGAATGTGATTTGTGGAGTCACGGCAAAGTTTAATCATAATAGAATGAAAGATTTTAACTTAGTTTAGAACTGTGACTGCGATATCAAGCGAATTTAAACCAAGAATTTCTAAAATTCATAGATTTAACAAAGATTAATTGTATTTAATTATTTAAACAATGGGTGGTTCTTTCCGCTGTGGCTACCCCTGATAATCAGGGACTAAGCTGAAGGAGAATTAATGAATATTTATACAATGAAGAAATAAAGTTTTATTTTACATTTAATTAACATTGAATTTATGTTCTTAAATGCTTTTAGATGCCACAGAAAACCATAAAAATAGAAAATGTTTGCTATATTGTATTTATCTATGCTTGCAAATTCTTGATGTTTTATGCAGATTTCCAAGTAGATTTATTTAGGTCATCTTTTGTGAAATTATACTCATAACGCAATGTATGTAGCAGAAAGACAAAATTAAGCAGTGTCATTTTTTTATTATCATTTAGCTCTATCGTTACGTTTTGCCCTCCATCATGGCAGACTGACAATGAGTCATAAAAACACTCTTTAACTCATGCCGTTCTGAATCCCTGAGACCTTCAATCATGTTTGGAACACAAATTAAAATATTTTGGATGATATTCGAGAGCTCTCTGATCTTCTATAGACAGCAGTCAAAACAAGACAAGACAAGTCCAGAACGGTAGCAAAAGTATCCTTAAAACAGTCCATGTATTGTCAGTTATTCAATTGTAATATTGTGAAGCTACAAAATTAGTTTTATGTGCACAAAAACACAAAATACTTTATTCAACAGTTTCTCCTCTTAAAAGGGCACCCATTTTACCCCTTTTTTAAGATTTACGATAAATCTTTTGTGTGTCCAGAGTATGTCTGTAAAGTTTCAGCTCAAAACACACATCAGATTATTTATTATACCTATAGGAATACTGGGATTTTCTGCTCTAAACACAATGTTTGCTGTGTAAAACAGGGCCTTTGTTAAAATATCACTTTTCAAAACCGTTTGAAACCAACATGAAAACAAATAGTACAATTCTACAGTAGATGTTTTTATGTGAGATTTCTTTATCTTACTCTTTTGTGTCATTGACCCAGTTGTGAATTTAGCCTATAGCTTCTGTCAGGAAGAAGAAAGATCTGAAGACAAGATTAATGAAGACAGATCGACTTCCATTGCATGTGAACGGAGGCGAGTACAGGCTGTTTTCCAGAGCCTGAGGGTGTGACAAACATAAACAACACACACAATGAACATGTTCACCTGTGGTGGATGAATGAAATGTGCTCCAAAATGCTGACATAATGCACACGCACAAGCCCGCAGCTCCCTAATCGGAAAGACTTGAGCTGATTTAGACGGGGGTCATGAACCTTGGACTCTGGTCAAACCTTGTGTGTGTATGCGTTTGTGTGTGGGGGGTGGCTGATAATGATTCCATTCTCTGATCCATAATCATATTTCATCCCTGAGGAATCCCCCTCAGACAGAGGGCCTTCATTCAGATGCTATGAGGCCGGCAGTGCACTGAGCAAACAATACTGAGACATTCTAAAAGAGAGCAAAGGAAACTTTCATGAATGACGACTCTGCCTGAATGATCTCTACTGGGTTTCATAAGAGCTAATTACAGCAGAAAACTGAGAGGATTCGAGCTGAAACTAGCTTATATAAGCAGCTAAAGAAGTAGATTTCTTTTTATTCTAAGCATTCCACAAAAATTTGTGGTCATTTTAAGTGAAGCAGTCAGTCAAGTTTACATTATTTTGTAAATTGGTTTACAATTTAATGAAAATATAATTAAACAAACTCAATTAATGAAACCATTTTGAAGAAAAGGGTATGTTTTACTATAGCTTTTAGCACAAGGGTGCCGCCATCTTGGAATATCGATGTGTCTAACGTCCCAGGGTTGGTTCTGATCCTTTAGCTGAACAGATACAGTGGAAGTAATGGACTGAAAACGGAAAATGCAAAGCCAAATTTACCCCAATGCGTAAAGTTGTAGATGTGCATCGCAGAGCTGGTGTAAATACAAGCATCAAAGTTGTGTCTAATATATACGAAAATAGTTATACCTTACGTTCTCTATTTTTCTATGTTTTAATAACCGATTGATACACTTTGGTCCACTCTCTCAGACTGGTGCAGTGCAGCCTGACAGGGGGATTTACATTTAGACTAATGCAATGATTAAAGCACATGACTTCCCTCATTACTATTTTTATGTCATTGTGGATTATGTCAAGAAATATTCCCATATCTAGTCAATCAAGTCAATCTCTCGATATGTATGAAGGATGTAAAAACCTTCCATCTGAGAAACTGTGTTGATCTTAGTTTGATTTGAACACGAAAAGAGGTGAAGGCAGTAGTGGTGAAAAGTGAAAGTACCCGCCTCCATTACATCGGCACTGGACCTTGTTGAAACCATGGTTAAAAACTATTCAGGCAATATAAGAGAGTGGACTTAAGCGCATCAAACAATCGGTTATTAAAAGGGGGAAAAGAACGTTCTCCACACGAACACAAGTCTGTTTTCTGCATTCTTGGAATTAAGAAAAAGCCCAGATGTGGTCAGCCCCAATATTGATAAAAGGTTTTGGGACACTCCTCCATATCACTGAATTCCATGTTCCAATCACTTCAATGGCCCGGGTGTATAAAAATCAAGCACAGGCAAGTAGACTAATTTTTAAGCATGCAATGAATGGTAATGTGACAATAATGTGCAATATGTCTATTCATGAAAACTCCTCATTCTAATTCAAACGCATCATGGTCAATTGTTAGTTGTATTATAAGTGAGTGGAAGCAATTGGAAAGATCAGAAACTCAGCCAATAAGGTGTAGGCCACAAAAATCTGCAAGTGCAATGCAAAGTGTTGGATGGAGTGTGTACGGCACACTGCCACTGAACTTTAGAGCCGTTAAGACATGATCTCTTGAGTGACCAATCATGCCTTTCTTTCTGGCAATTTAATGTACAAGGTTTTTAGGTTTGGTTGTTGCTAGGACAATGGTTCTATGCCCGACTGCATTGTGCCAAGTGTAAAGTTTGGTGGAGGCAAGATTAGAGTTTGTGATTATACTTCAAGGGTTGGGGTAGGCACCTTAGTTCCAGTGAAAGGAACTCATATTTTGGATAATTTCATCTTCATTTAGGAGATAACCTTTCCTGTTCCAACATCAGTGCACCCCATTGCACAAAGCAAGGTCTGTAAAGCCAAGGATGAGCAAGCTTGGTGTGAAGGAACTGGATTGACCTGCACAGAGCCCTGACCTAGTAACACAGGGCTGTGATCCAGGCCTTCTTCTCCAACATCATTTCCTGACCTCAAATTTGCATTTCCAGAAGAATTTTCAAAATACCATAAACACACTCCTAAATCTTGTGGAAAGCCTAACCAGAATATTTGTTGTGTGCTTTTGCAAAGGTTGGGCCAACTTTGCAATAAACCCAATGGATTAAGACTGGGATGTCATTAAAGTTTATGTGCATGTAAAGCCAGATATCCCGAAACTTTTGGCAATATAGTGTATTAAGCAACATTGTTATAGTGCTTTCACACCAGATGCAGATGAGGTGTTACGCAAAAGTGATTGACATGTTGATGCAAAGACGCAATAGACACTTGATTCTAATGATGTAGCACAAATTAAGCATTTTGGGCATTTGACACGAATAACGAACTTTGACCAAATTTGCACCACATTAACCAATTAGGAATAATCCTAACCAATTGCTCTAGTCAGGAGCTTGCTCTAGTAGTGGCCATCATCCAGTCAGAAGCTTGATCTAGAGGCCGTCATACAGTTCGGAACTTGCTCTAGTAGTGGTTTTCATCCATTCAGGAACTTGCTCTAGTAGTGGACATCATCCAGGTGCAGCTCCTTGAGCAATTAGTGAAAGTCACCAAGGTGGGTGCACCTCTGAAGGATTTTAAGGACCTTGAAACAGCACCTAACGAGTTAACGCTGTTTTTAGCCTTCCATTGCACATAAAGCACAACAACTCTCTCAAACAAATCCATCAGCTATTTTGCAACAAAATTGAAGCAATTTTGCATCTTGTGTGAAGTGAATTTCACTCTCAAATTAAGCAAATTTCATCTGCAAAAAGCATGATTTAATTGCACAAGGCATGACCGATGTGAATGCACCATTATACATATAATGTTTTTCTATATTTGTGTTTTCAGGTTAGGTCAATTAGTGGTAAACTGTGGTTAGTAACCAAAGCTATCCTATCCATGAAAGTGGCATACCTGCATTTATTTATTCATTCATTTTCTTTTCGGCTTAGTCCCTTTATTAATCTGGCGTTATCCATCATATATTTTATGCAGCGGATGCCATTCCACCCACTATTAAGCATCCACACACATACACTATGGACAATTTAGCCTATCCAATTCACCTATAGGACATGTCCCTGAACTTGTAGGGGAAACCGGAGCACTCGAAAGAAACCCACTCGAACACGGGGAAAACATGCAAACTCCACACGGAAACGCCAACTGACCCAGCCAAGGCTCAAACTAGCAACCTTCTTGCTGTGAGGCGAATGTGCTACCCACTGCGCCACCGTGCAGCCCACAAACCTGCATAAAACTTTTCTGTTTAATGTTAGACAAAGTTTTTTCCTTTATATTATTCTCAATCCACTATCAATACCCATATAAATGTTCCAAAAGCACGAGACATTTAATCACAAATATATGCATTTACCTGTGGTAAATTGTTTAGTTTATCAAATAAAAAAATGAACTCTTATTCTAAATCACAACACATTTTACTACAACAACAAAACACACTCTCCCCTATCAAGGCGGTCTCCTATTCAAGACTTTGTTTAATGCTCAGTAGGGCCCTAATTTTCGTGTTTACACCCTACCCAAATAATTTATATGGCAGGCAAGGTACGACAAACAATGGGGAATGAGTAGAGCTGAAGCCATAGCTGCCATCCAGACACCATAATGGCTTCATGCCAACATGGAAATCAGTAGCTGACTCTAACATAACAAGAACAGCGTGCTCAAATGTAACTGTGAATATCAACACGAGAACATTCCCACCACTCCTCGCTGAATGATTCAGTTTATGCAAAAAGAAGTGTTTCCAAGACATATTTCAGATACAGCCCCATCAAAGGAAGGTTCTGACAACTCCACAATTTTCCTCTAAAGACACTTTTAACAGTACAGTATATCAGAAAAGAACATCCCAGTAAAAAATATGCATGCTTAAAAAGCTGGAGTTAAGAGTTGCACATCTGGATGGGCAGAGCAGACCACAAACCTGTCAATCACCCCACATCATTCATGCAGATGCCAAACAGCTGCTAGGAATGGAGCTGAGGAAATGTGGAATTGGGCTATAAGACTGTAAAATCAGAGTTCTAAGAAACTGACATCCTCAGTAAAGGTACAGTGAGCTCTGTGGTTTGTGTGCACATCTTCACTGCAATATCACTGAATAAAAACCTGCTGTGAGTAAAAACAGAAACATCCTTGATGCAAAAACCATAAAAGACATGCCATTGTAATCCATGTACAGTATGTGTGAAACCAATGACTGACACGAACATGTTCATTTATTCATTTTCTTTTCAGCTTAGACCCTTTATTAATTTGGGGTAGCCACAGCGGAATGATCCAACTCGAAACCAAAGGCTGATTTATACTTCTGCATCAAACGCACATGTATGCTCAGCATAGCCCTCACCATGGCTGTCGCCGACACAGATTTTTAAAAAGATTTAACCACACACCGCAATGATGCGTAGCGCAAGCTCTGTGATTGGTCGGCTTGGTAGCACTGACAAGTGTGGGCAGGGACCGAGAGCCATGTGAGCCCGTTTGAGTGAGTGTAGAGTCCCATGAAGAAGCTCCAGATGCAAACTGTTGTTTTGCGTTTACCTTATGATTAAATTTGTTGCAAGTCTACCGGTTCCAGTCTCTGAATGAGCAAGTTTTAGCTACTTCTACATTAAGGTAGCGTTCAGAACAACAAAACACCAGTGAAGAAACTTGACAAAGAGGAACATAAAAACCTCACTGCCAGCTAGCGTTTCGGAGGGATTATTGGCGAGCAATACAAACAAAACGACAATGGGGTATGCCATACACTCGACGCAGAAGTACAAACCAGGTTTAACATGTCTTGTTTTAAAATGCATCTCTGTTTTGGGCTTCAGTCAACACCGAAACTGCTTTTTTGACAAGTAATGTAGCTTTTTGAAAACACCAGTGGATGTTTGGTCGGCGGGCCTAGTGGTTAAGTTCGCCAACATGTAGTATCGTTGTGTTCAAGGTAACCCGAGTTCGATTTCCAGCTTGTGGTCCGCTGCCGATTGCTGCTCCCACTTTTCCTGTTACTCTTCACTGTCCTGCCCAATAAAAGGTGAAAAACCCTCAAAAATATATCTAAAATTTAATATTTGGGGTGACACGGTGGCTCAGTGGTTAGCACTGTCACCTCACAGCAAGAAGGTCGCTGGTTCAGATCCCAGCTGGGAAAGGGGGCTTTTCTGTGTGGAGCTTGCATGTTCTCCTCGTGTTTTGTGTATGTGGTATAAGTGAATAAAATAAATTAAAATTGGATGTTGTGTATGAGTGTATATGGGTGTTTCCCAGTTATGGGTTCCGCCTGGAAAGGCATCCACTGCGTAAAACATATGCTTGAAAAGTTGGTGAAATAGAGACTAAACTGAAGGAAAATGAATGAATGAATGCTTGTGAAGTGGACTAAATAATAATGATGCATTTTAGTCATAAAGCAGTTGTCTGTTGTTGAGCCTCATCATTTTCAGCTTTGTTTTGTTATTAGATTGAATGTTGTCAGTTCATCCTTACTATGGGGGTAAGTTATGCCATCAACAGGGTCCTGTTCTTTGACGTCAATATTAATTGTTTTGGCATGTTTCCCAGTCTATATTTTCAGTCACTTTTGCAAATGTATAGTCTTGTGTGAACACAGCAACAACCCCACCTCATTGTTTCCATTTAACTGCCTTTCCTCAGAATGTTTTAAAAAGGAAGATAGTAGTAAATATACAGAATAGAAATGACGCAGGTCAAAACATCTTGCATTTTACTCATGCACTGTACTAAGCTTTTCAGTCTGGATAAGCAACTTTTGGCACTTAAAACACCAGGGCAGAGAACGTGGAAAACTATTCATTAATTACATTCCAGTAATTATTCCATTTTCATTTGGAGTCCCTTTCTAAATGTGTTTTTTATTCAGATTACATACCCAATATTTGGACATCTGACCTTCATTTAAACCAAGGATGTCAGACTTAATACTTGGAGGTTCACAGCCCTGCAGAGTTTAGTTCCAGCCCTGCTTCAATACACCTACACTGTAGCCATCAAACAATCCTAAAGCACTTAATTAGTTTGATTAGTTGTGCTGAATAGGGTTGGAAGTAGGGCTGCACAATGTCATTTGAGCATCAATATCGCAATGTGTTTATCTGCAATAGTCACATTGCAGGGTTAGATTAATTATTAAAGATTTTAGGATAAAGTTACTAATAAATATTATTATTTTTAAACAAATTATACATTGATGACCATGTTATTTATTTATTTTAGGTTTGATTGTTCAATTTCTGTACCTGAGTACTGTTAGAGTCTCCAGAAAGCCATAGAGCACTGCTTATTGAACTGTTAATTTTGTCTTATTTATATATGCTTGTAATTTATTATTAATTTATGCAAATGCACCGCATAGAAAAAGACTATCATCCCAGTCCATCTATATAAACAAAATCTTTCCAAATAGAGATATTCTATCAATCTGATGAAATAATATTTATAATCGCAATGTATATCGCAGAAAAACAAAATCAAGCATTATCTTGCAGCCCTACTTGGAACTAAAATGTGCAATTTGACACCTGTGATCTAAACACATAATGTGCTTTCTCATTGAAAGTCCAAGCCACAACAATTGCCTACTAAAAGCAATTGTGCCTTACCTGCACTGAGATGAAAAGTTTAGATATTAGTAAGAGATGCACATAAACAATAATTTGGAAACAAATGAACTTACCACCTCTGGCCTGCTGATCATTTAAAGAAAACAGCTTTGTACTAAAAGCTGTATTATTTTCTCCATCACCAGGGGTCTGTTCTTCATACCTCGCTTGAATGATCTTAGATGATTTGACAGATCCTGAATCTTTATGATCTTGATAACTGATATCTGGCTACTTTAGTTCTTTAAACAAGTTCGTAGTCAGATTCAAATGTCTGGATGAACTGATCTGAGATTGCTACGTGTGTTGTGAAGGACAAATCTATCGATCCTCGAAATCACGATCAGCAATGCAATGTTTGACTGATGGCACAGCAGCATAATGACATCATCTGATCAATGATTCATGTGAGCAAAATTACATAAATTTCGTGGTAAACGCTTTCTTAATATGACACACAATGCCTTTACACCTTTGTTGTGGGCTGCAAGCTTTACACTTTTATGTGTGAAGAGTATTTAGCAATTTATTTAGTTTTACTTTTAGAGTGAATTTTCTTTATTATAGTAGGCCTATTCAAGTTACTTAATAAATGGCTGTTTAAATTAATTTTGCATCAAATAAGCTATTTGACATTGATAAAGGAGTTTGCAACTTTTGCGATGCATCAAACAGTGGCGCCCCCAGTCAATTTTCTTAGGGGTGGCCAGAAGAGGCCACACCAAATCTTTGGGTGGCACACAAAAAAAAAATAATAATGAATTCAGTGTAAAGTTATATTTTTGTTTCTGGTAAATGAAATAATATGGTTTTAATTCATTTAATTAATTACTCTTGAAATATTGCAATTTAATAATAATAAAGAATTATAATAATTATAATAAATAATAATAATAAATAATTCAGCAAGTGCATGTGCAAACCAAATAAAAATCTATATTTAGTTTACTACACTAAATTAAACACGTAATGTTAAGTATTTAAAAACATATTTTTTTCAACTTTTCAGTTATTTTTCACATACTTTTATTGTACAGCATAGTGTATATGCCATGTCTAAACTTAATGAAGATTAATGAGTTAATTAATAAAACAAACAAATGAACAAACATAACAAAAGGCATTACTACATACATAAACACACTCACTATACAGACCCTAATAATATCATTTATCCATATTCCTTTTTGAGCCACAACATTTTTAATGCAACTTCTATTGATGTAAATTAAGGTAAATATTAAATTGCCATTGCTGTCTATTGAAGGTTTACATAAGTACATTAAAATTAATAATATCAACAGCAAAATCATATTGGGGTGGCCACAGGGGTGACGCTCCTGGCATCAAATCACCTTAATGTCTGTCAAAACGTGTGCATGACTGCATATATGGTCACACTTTATAATAATTTTCATTAGTTAATGTTAAGTAATGCATTTACTAACATGAACAAACATTGAACAATACATTTACTACAGTATTTATTCATGGTAATAAACCTTAGTTCATAAAAATACAGTTGTTTACCGTTAGTTCATGTTAACTCATAGTGCATTAACTAATGTTAACAAGCATGGACTTGAATGTTGATAATGCATTAGAAAATGTTCAATTATGATTAATAAATGCTGTAAAAGAGTTGTTCATGATTAGTTTATGTTAGTAAATGCATTAACTAATGAACCTTATTGTGAAGTGTTACCGCATATATTATTATTCCTTTCAAAAAAAAAAAAAAAAAAAAAAGATTACTGGCCATGTCCATTATCATACACAAGTTGTAGCTGGGTGGGTCCCTTAAAATAGAATGCATTTGTTTCTAAAAAGTCTATATTAATTAATGTTCTCTTTGAACCCCTTCGTTCCCCTAATCCTGTTTATATCAAATAAGCCTGCTCCCGAGTAGGTTTGAGCTACCAGAACTATTGCTATGACAACAACTCTCGCATGAGTTTTGAAGAATGAAACGATCCTGGATCATGTCAAATGATCAATAACCAAACCAGCTAACTGAGTAATCCATGTACGAAGAATGGACCCCAGGTGATAACTTGGTGATAAAAAGTTTTTTGAGAGTTTTGAGTCACAGTCAGATGATTTTCAGTGTATATTATGAGAAAATTAAAGTGTTTTGGACTTGAATACAGGACTAGGATACTAGGAGAAAGTAGATTTTTTTTCTTTTTTAAAATGCATTAAAATTAAACTTAGGGCTGCTCGATTATGGAGAAAAAATCATTTTCATGATTATTTAATCATTATTAGTATTTTGATATACACGGCTATACATTTCAAAGATCAAAGTTACAAAAAACTAAACAAAAGTCCTCAAAATTTTACAAAATAAAAATATAATATAAAATCAAAAATATACAAAGTCTTCAATGAAAGAATTAAACTACATTTGTTTCTTATTGAAACTACAAAGGTCTTTCAGTCAAGAACAGCGAATGATTTTGTGCTTTTGCTGCTTGATTAATAATGATAAGCACTGTCTGCAGTAAGAAATAAACCGGCAATCACTTTAAGAGCTGTCTGGTTTCCGATGTACAATCACACATGAATTTTCATTTGAAACACTTTGTTCATCTATCACATAATACGTGATCATTTATGTTAATAATCAGTTATTTCCATTGTTTGACACATTTTGCATGTATGTGACAAATTATGTGCTCAGTTTGAGGTAAAAGATAACTTTACATGTGCATAAACCTCAATAAATCAAGCACAGCCCAGGCTGCAAATTACACATTACATGATTGTACTAATTTTCACATGAGCTTTAAAGAGGAATGCAGACTGCTGATAATGGGATAATCGATTCATCTTGATTGATGCTTTTTTTAATCAGTAGAGGCAAACACTAAAATTGAAATTGAAGACTGACCAATTGGCCAAGAATAACTGCAGATTAACTATACACTTATATTGCTATACACTATGCATTAAATTATATTGCTATATTGCTACCTGTACTGTCCACCATAATCAAACCTTAACCTTATCTGATTTTGATTGTAATGTTGTACAAAACACATTTGAACAGTCATTATTGTACATATTAAATAAACTTAAGTGGAATTACATAACTTGTAAATACTTCATTTATTGTACACCTATTTTACCTCAAAAACAGTAAGGGGGCATTTTGAATAAATGATAAGCAGAACGTTTTCAGATATACTGTCTGTATGTGAATCTGTGAAGAGAGAAAAAACTTTTAAGGTTATTGAAAGAGGTTTGAGTTTGCTTCTTGTAACAGAGAATATGTGTGAAGGCCTATACAGAGCCTTATTCGGGCATTTTTCACAATGACAACATCAAAGAACAGCACACGGCCACAACAACAGTAACAGGTTAGTATTGTTCTCAATAGACAGAGAAAAAGAGGCTGTGTAAAGAATGACCAGACACTAATCGGTCAGCTGAGGTCTGACTGTGTCATTTTTCAGTGTAAAGACAGACTGCATTGTCAAGGCTGAGTGAGCTTTTTTATGCGTGTGTGTGTGTGTGTGTGTGTGTGTGTGTGTGTGTGTGTGTGTGTGTGTGTGTGTGTGTGAGAGAGAGAGAGAGAGATTTATGAGATGGATAGGCGGTATAATAAATTAAACATCCAAAGAATGTAATAGTGGGGGAACAATAGTGTGTGTGTGTGTGTGTGTGTGTGTGTGTGTGTGTGTGTGTGTGTGTGTGTGTGTGTGTGGGGGGGTTTATGTGGTTTACTGGGATACAAAAGTTATTTAAAGTTGCAAAATGTAAGTTTGACAACCAGTGGTGGAACTTGGTATTGCACCCCTGGTTCAAAATACATGCAAGCGCAGGTTGCCAGAACTGTGTTCTAAATAAAAGCAATTACACATGTTAGAAGGAATATTTTCATATTTAATTAGCTTTTGTTCTAACCAACACTTTATATTTTAGAAACAGATTCTATTTCTTGCAGCTGATCAACAGAAAACTGACATTGATCACCTCAGGTACAGCTCATGTGCTGTATTCAGTGTTAAATGCTAACATTGCGAGTTTGCCATTTTACATGATATTTATTGCCATACTATTTAAAGCAGAAGCAGATAGTTGAACTCAGATATTGAAAATCAAATCAACTATGTGAAACTTAAATTTAGAGCTGTGACTTAGTAAAAGCCAACACATAGAAGTGATTCAGCATCTACATTTATTAATGTTAAAGAATCTTAATATATTAATTAGACTGTAAACTTTACCTTTTATTGGAGTGCAGTGACTGCACTATTCTGTGCTTCTGAATGGCTGTATTTAAATTTCTGTTGTGTTTCGTCTGGTGCAAACAGCCAAATTGCTTATCACTGCAAATCTCGTCATGAAGTAGGTTGTTAGGACACAGAGTTACAAGGTAACCTGCTCACCTAATGTTATACGTTCATTATATTTATATTATTTTCGAATTAATAACCTCATGTGGAACTCTGATTCTGCTTCTCATTTCGGACCTGCTACTGTCCCCCAGAGGTCCCATTTTGGTCACATAAACACACTTTTAGAGCCTTTCTGACTGACAGAATAAATAAAACATGCGGTTTTCCACAAAGGCAACTCGAAGTGCTTAAATATAACTGGCTAAACTAGCATTGGGCGAGTCAAATGACAGACGTTCCAGAATGTAATGCACATTTTTCAAAGCAGAATATCTGACCTTCCCAGCAGGCACAAGATGCCAGCGCAATGTCAGATTGACGTTGTACCTCATCGTATTGAGGATGTTGCATTTTTTTTGGAAATGAAAATTGGATTGACGTCAATACCAAACGTCAGGCCAACAACAATGTCCAATCTCCATCCAAAAATCAACCAAATATTAACATCTGATGATGTTGCAGCTTGGCATTGTGTGAACGTTACCACTGTAACGTCTATTAGACGTTGGATTTTGGTTGTCATACCTGATGAATAAATGAAATCAATATGACATTGGTTTAAGATGTTGGCTCGAAGTTGGATTAGGGTTACTTTCCAGCACAACCTAATATCAACTAAATATCATTGTCATTTGATGTCTTTATTGGACGTCACGAAATAAAGATCACGATTTTCTCCCCATTCTATAGATGTAAATTAAAGGTTAATATGAGTTTGCAATTATTATTGTTTTTTCTCAAACAGATGTTAAAACAACAATAATATTATGTGTAGGTCTACTGGTTCCAATAAATAATTCTATTCTACTTATAATAATTCTGATGTTGAATTATTATGTTTGAGATATGTGCTTGCAATCTGTCATTGACAACATTATTAGAACATTTATCCACTAGTAAAATCAGACATGTCATTATCAAATTCCCTCCTAGATAACATTCCACAATATATAGGCTAGAGTAGGTATACTGACACTGTAAACATTAATTTTCATGCACAACTGTGTGTTCGCTATGAAAGAAAAAACATCAAATGCTTGTCACAATCATAATTCTAAAATGAAATATGATTATTTTAATGATCTGCATGCTTAAGGTTTGTTTCACTGCTAAGTGCTGTTCATACTTCAAGAGCGTCTATCAAACGATCACTCTGTGCCACAAACTGAATATTATTTACAACTTTATTACATGTTATTCACAGCCTATGCAGGTTCTGTTCACTAACACGTGAACAGAACCTGCGTGTGCGCGTCTATCATTAAATAAGGCGTGCGCCCACCCTCTCTGTGGTAACAGCTCATGTCACATGTGATTTCCCTGCAGCGAATGCATCATTATTTGAAGACAAAATTACATTTTTGGGTGAATTATACCTAATAAATACAGTATGTGACTCTTTCAACATCATTTGGAGGTGTCCATGTCGCTGAGAGACGCATGTAAAACAATGAAAAGTGTTTCGTGCGGCCGCCTTTGCTTCTCTACTGAACTTGAAAATATGATTGGCAGAATCATGGAGATACTCGTCTAGGGGGTCGAATCGAAAAAGCTATCTTTTTTCCGATTAATCATTCAGCTCTACCGGCTAGACAATAAATTTTGGTTACCTGATGTCACAACCTAAATCTAACCTAATATTAACATCTTATGCCATTGTGTGCCTGCTGGGCTTAGCATTGTTTTTCAGATAAACAAGAATGTTCACTTAGCATGTTTCTTAAATATCTGCAAACATATTATGGTACTTTTATGCTTTAGAAGAGTCAAAACCTTACATACAGCACCTTTAAATGACACACTGAAAAAAAATGCTGGGTTTCACGCAAACTATTTGTGTAAGGACAACATGAAGGAATTAAGTTAACTTATTAGTATTTACAAATTGAGTGGATTGAACATAAAATATTTAAGTTGTCCCTAGAAAGAACTCAATAATTGTGTTGTTTCAACTTATAAGTAGTTTAAACAAACAGCAAACATCATTTTTTTTTTTTTGAGTGCATGGTATGACTTGGTTGTATTTACTGCATTAGAATGGTTTACAGCAGGGGTTCCTGCAGGGTTTAGCTCCAAACTTGCCTCAAAACACCTGCCTGGATGTTTCAAGTATACCTAGTATGACCTTGATTAGCTTGTTCGGTTGTGTTTGATTAGGGTTGGAGCTAAAATCTGCAGGACACCGGCCCTCCAGGAACAAGTTTGGTGAACCCTTGTTTACAGGGTCTCAGGATCTCAGAATTGCTTCAAAATCATAATTAATGGTGTTTTTTTTTTATTAAATTTTGCCATAGGTCTACTGAGAGAGTTAGGACTAGGGTCATATACTGTATTAAATACACGAAGGCTATATGGAGTGTCCCTGTAAACCATGTATACAAGTATGTGTGTGTATGTGTCTGTCTTTGAATAGAGGTACAAGAAAAGGCTTTCAACTTTCAGATCTCTTTTAATGTGTATAAATGCGTGGCAATATGTGAACGTCTAGACAAAACATCTTTATATAAAGCTTATTTGTAAAAGTTTCTGAAAGACCTCATTCATGCACAACGTTCCACACGAGGGCTCTTCATGGTGCAGTTTTGAATGTGCAGTCTTGTGTGTGTAGGAAGATGTCTGATTGAGAATAAGCTTCAGTAATCAGATGACACCACAGACCTCCATGGGAATTATGAGAACATTCCCACTGTTACACTGCATCATATTTTCTTTCTTATTTGTATATTTTCATTCACAAAATATGATCACTCGCGCACACTTTAACTCATTTGTCAAGATGTCATCGCCACATTGTGCCCAAATCAATACAGTGTGGAAAAAAGTCAAGGCAATAAATGTAATTCAGTATAAAAACGGAAAATGGTGAAGAATTAATTTGTAAATCCAAAGAAACTGTCACAAGTATATCAAGTTGCATTTCAGCAATTTGATATTAACCTTTGTCAAGCATTTTTTCTCAGCTTAAGTATGCTACAATGGGTAACTTTTTGTACAAGCCTACTATTTATTATTATGCCAATTAAAATGTTTATAAAAATCTGTCTATTTATTATCAGCCACATCCAGTAATGATTACAAATGACTAGGGATGTAATGATTCACCATAAGCCAGTTACAAAAATCAACAAAATGACATATATGTGATGATTCAAATTGGTAGAAATGTTGAACGAATCACATATACATTTTTTGATACATTTTTTAACAGAGGGGGCGCTGTGTTTACAGGCACAAACTCGCTTTACAGCGAGAGAGTAAAATGACAGTGGTGAAGTTTAGTTTAGTTTGTAATCTTCTTCTTCTTTTTATTATTTGTTTTTAAAATAGTAATTTAGTTAAGGCAAAAAATATATTATTTTGCAAAATTGTACAGCATTTCAGAAATAAATTAAAGAGCCCTTAACCTTAAATTTGTTTAAAATATATATATTTTTTAAATCGTGAATCGTGGGATTGGTATCGTGAATTGTATAGAATCATGAGTCAGTTAAATCATTACATTCCTACAAATGATGTCATTTGTTGATTACAAAACACATTTTATGTATTGTATTCTGTATTTTGGATTCAATTTTAAACTGTGCATGACTTCACAAAAATTTAAGATGGAAGAAAAGAAGACTTTGCAGACATTTAAAGATGTCAAAATATTAAATAAAATAAATAAATGAATAATTTAATGTTGATAATATGCAATCATGTTATTAATACTTAAAAAATAACATTTAATCTAATTATAGGAATTTATTTTCTGATTAAATGTATTCAGTGTATATGTAATTCTAATAATTAGTACATACAACTAATTAGGGCTGCACATTCTGCAAATTCTAAAATAGTGATTTTTTTTATTCTGTGACATATAATGCGATATGAATACAATTTCACTAGTCGAGTTGAATTACTATTTGGATGCATCATTTTAGATTGTATAATTTTAGATTGATTGGGCTGATTCTTTAGGAGAGTGTATATGCATAAAATACAAGAAACAATCTACAAGCACAGACATATTCAATAAAGAAAAAGATACTAATTAAATAAACAGTGTTTGATTGTTTTCAAGGAGCCAAACTGTATTCTGGTATACAGTAATTAAATAATCAAATGTAAAATTATTTGCATAGTCTTTGTTTTATAAACAATTTATTAAAATTGATCATTATTAATTTGTCAGAGTTACAGATGAATCAGAATTATTAGCAGAATTATTATTAGTACAGTTGAATCAGAATTATTAGCCCCATAATTAAGTAAAATTTCTTATGCCTGAATGCTTTTAAAACCCTCACATATCCATAGACCCCAAAAAACACTTGCAAAATGATAAATAATAATTCAGACTCAGCATTGTGTATAATTACGATATCACTATTGCGAATAATCACATTACAATAACGATGCTGAATTTGCTGAAACGATATATTGTGCATCCCTACTAATAATCTATACTGAATTTAATATTAAAATACTTTCCTAGTTTACAGAATATACAATAAAAAATACTATTACAATTTGAAGCTACATCAGTTTGAAAACCCATGATTTACAGTAGCTATAAAAAGTCACAAATGAACACATAAAAGCTAAAAATACATAAAAACTTTATTTTCAAACTTTTCACTTTCTCAGAACTTCAAAACTGCTCTATAAACATCCATCATTGAATGACACAGCCATTATTAATGAAAGCAGCAAAACGGCAGATAAACACTGCTCGGTCTCTTTGTGGAGCTCATTTCCCAGTCAAATTATGTACAGACTGAAAGCAGAAACTGGAAAGACGAGTGAAAGCAAGACAAGAGGAAAAGAGTTCATATTTCATAACTCAACTCAAATGCTTGATTACTTGTATCATTGTCAACATGTAAGGTATATTATTATTCTGTCAATCATATTTTCAAGTTCAGGAGAGAAGCAATGGTTGCCGCACAAGTCTTTACATTGTTTTACATGCCTTGTTCAGCAACGTGGACACCTCCAAATGGTGTTGAAAGAGTCACATGCTGTATTTATAAGATATAATTCACCCCAAAAATGTAATTTCTGTCTTCATGTAATGTATTTGCGACCGAAAAATCACACGTGAAGTGAGCTGACCGTCTGAATAAAGCGCGCACCTCTGAATGAAGTCCACTTTAGTGAACAGAACCTGCATAAGCTGAGAATAACAGGTAATACAGTTGTAAATAACATTCAGTTTGTGGTACAGCGTGATCGTTTGGGAGCCGCGCGGGAAGTATGAACCGCTCTTAGCAGTGAAAATGAAACCGAAAGTGCACACAGTGTTGCCAGATGTAGCTGACTGATTCCAGCCAATCTACAACCCACTGAAATGCAAAAATACCCACCCAGTCTTCTGTATTCACGAAACTTGTCAGTGACAGATTTTAACCAGGAAATTACAGATTGTAAGCGTATGTCTCAAACACAATAATTCAACATCAGAATTATCATCAGCATTAATGACCAGGACAAATCTGAAGTCTGTTCAAGTGCGCCATTCCAAGTACTGTATATACAAAATTGAGCGTTTTAACCAACAGCAGACCTACACAAAGCCTATTGCTGTTTTACCACATGTTTGAGAATAACAATAATAATTGCCTACTCATATTAACCTTTATTTATACCTACAGAATCGTGAGAAAATCGTGGTCTTTATTTTAAGCAAAAAATAAATAAATAAATAAATCAAAATCCTCATTTTAGCCAGAATTGTGCAGCTCTATCTTACAATATGTCTGATAATATTTTTTCTTCAGAAGAAAAGTCTTACTTGTTTTATTTTGGCTAGAATAAAAGCAGTTTAAAACAAAAGCAGTTTAACAAAAGCTGTTAATTCTGCTTTTGACTCACAGAAAGTAGTCATCACGGTTAAAACAACTTCAACTTCAAAGTCTTATTATTCATGTTACAAATGATACATTTATCACAGAAGTATTGAGATTTTGGATATAAATCACTGATGATTTATTAAAAATTAAAAAAACTGAAAAATCACATGCACATAAGTATTCACAGCCTTTAGCGTGAAGCTCTAAGTTGAGCTCAGGTACATTCTGTTTCCAATGATCATTCTTGAGATGTTTCAGCAGCTTAATTGGAGTTCACCTGTGGTAAATTCAGTTGATTGCACATGATTTAAAGAGGCATACTCTCACGGTTGCAGGTTTGTGCGCTTTTCCGGTGTGTCTATTTGGTTATATGGGTTTGTTTTGTTTTTGTTGTCCACGTGTATTTGTTATGGTCACTTGCTATGACAGCTATGACGCTAGCTGAGGCTCATTATCGTGCCTATATCTGGACACATTTCTATGGCTTCGTCTGAAACCACATTTTCCATACTATATAGTTTGCTAAAATCCGTATGTGAGCCAAGTAGTATGTCCGAATTCATAGAATTCGAAAATCAGTATGCAAGAAGTACCCGTATGACTTACTACTTCCGGCGAGATTCTGGAGTGCCCATCGCATGCATGCTGCGTTATCCCATGATGCCCCGCAAGCGAATTCATGAATGGGAGTAAATCGACGCAATTGACGCAGGTAGGTCACGTGACCATGACAAAATGGCGGATGTAGTACGTTCGAATTCCATTCATACTTTTTACATTCATACTGTATAGAACGTACTTTTCTAACGGCCTTGTAGTACGTTTAAATTCAAATGCAGTACCTACTGAGTAGTAGGCGGTTTCAGACGCAGCCTCAGTTTTTTTTGTCAGTTCGTTACATGTGCTTATGTGTGTGTTTGTCTGTGCTCAGGACCATGAGGAGAGACCACTGGACCCTGTTCTCCTGCCTGATTCCTGCCCTGTTTTCTTCTTTTCCTAGCACCACACTTATTTCTTGTTAGTTATTTTGACTGTGTCAAATAAACTCTTTTCACTTCCGCCTGGATCCTCTCCGAACATTATTTAATTTTGACAGCAACCACCTGTCTATATATACGGTACCAGGGTTGACAGTGCATGTCAAAGCACAAGCCAAGCATGAAGACAAAGGAATTGTCTGTAAACCTCCAAGACTGGATTGTCTCGGGGCACAAGGCTGGGGAACGTTACAGATATCAAGAGGTGACAGGGCCTATGACATTAATATATCTAGGGTCCTTCCTCCTCTGAATGACTATTATTGTTGGCAAATGAAAACATATATGGCAAATAAGCATGTTGTGTGTGTAGCACAAAAGTTACTCTTTCAAGTTTAATACTTTACACAACTAGCTTAAAGATTGGCTGAAATCCCACTACAAAGAATAACTAGTAGTCATGCTAGCCTTAGCAAACTACTGGTTTACTGGGCGGTGGTTGAGTGTTTACTCTGTCAGTGAGAGTGAGAGCATGTATAAGTATGCATGACTGTGGTACACACTCTAGCAGCAGTTTCCCGTGTTAAGCAAAAAGAGTCCAGCTCCCATGAGTACATCGCTTCTGTCCCATTTAAAACACCCCCAAACACACACACACACACACCTCTTGGATGCACATCTCTGTCTCTAAAGCTATGTCCCACTTACTACCTTTACCCTTGAAACAGGAGAGTGTTTTATTTCAAGCATCTGTGTGTGATCACGACTCTTCTGTGCTTTATCTGTGTAAAGACTACTTGATCCTTTCAATCAAACATTACAAGGAAGTCAAACCTGTATATATACACAAATATGGTATATGAGGACATTACCAGATCAGATACACACAAAAATACAAAATAAAAAGTTTGGGTTAACTTAAATGATGATGACAGAAATCTTTACTCAATAATAATAATAATAATGACAATAATTATAATTATAATAATAATAATAAAACTGTACTTGAAAAAAATGGTTTATACTTGTTTTAAAAAAGTGAATTGTTTTAATTTCAATTCAATAAATTTTCACTAATTACTTTTTATACCTCTTTTTTTGTGATGTCACAGTCACCAGCCTGATTGCCCACACTAAATGGCACTCCACACATCACCTCCGCCACTCACCAGGACTACTGTACAATGCCCATTATACTTCAAATAGTCAATCACTCATTGACAGCTGATACACATCACCTTGATTATCACTGCATCTGTCCACTATGATCTGGTTTAACCTTTAAATGCACTTAGTTTTGTGAGATTGAAGCACATTTCGCAGGAATGTTGGTAAATCTGTATTTCAGCAGACATTCGCGCCACGTTAACCAATCATGAGCTTGCTCTAGTAGGGGCGTAATTATTACGTAGCACCTGTTGATGGTGTCCTGGGGGGAAATTCTCCTGCCGACACCAGACAACAGTTCCGCCAATCTGACACGCAAATGAATCGAGTAAACTCAAAATGTTCACATGTCTATTTACCCACGAATAGCACGATTTATCCATGCATGCCACATCTGGTGTGAACACAGCATCAAAACTAATCCGAAATTTGTTTAGGGATTCGCCACTGTGGGCAATCTTAATGAAACGGCAAGATTGTGGATCTTACACTGATTGCCATTGGCCCCAAGTGGAGAACCACTGAAATTTTAAAACATATAGAAAATAACTAGTCATGAAAAGGGAGGCCAACTATCCCTAGAGCTCTCCAATATGCTGTATTTAGGTGAATTTCGAGTCTTATTTATTCTGCACTATTAGACTATCACAACTCTTCACTGCAATTACTTTTATGATTCAAAATGTGCAGCAAAGAGATTTGGAATATAGTTTTAATGAGAATCAGTGGAAGACTATATGCAGAACATTCTCATTCCCCTTACCAAAAACAAAGTAGTTGAACAAAATTACAAATGTATGCATAGGATGTATTTAACTCCACTTCATTTGAGCAAAATGTACTCCAATGTATCATCCAAGTGTCACAGATGTAAAACCTATTCAGGATCAATCATGCATATTTTTTGCCAATGAAAGCTAAAACTTTTCTGAAAAGTAGTACAAGAACTCACAGACAAAGCTTTGCAAACTCCATTGGACAACACATCATCACTATAAATCTTTGGTACAGAATTGAAAAAGACACTTGATCCCACTTCTACAAAGAGACTCGGCATCATTTCCCACCTAGCAAAAAAAATAGCATTTTGCTCAACTGGAACCAACAAAGGCCTCCAACATTTGAACTGTTCATACAACTCTTGAAGGAAACAACGCACTTGGAACAATATACATACTACTTTAGAAACAAAGGGGATGTCATTCAAAAAGTATGGATGCCTCTAATGAACCTCTGACTCTCTGACCACCTCAGATGCATTTACATAATAAGTCTGACTTTACTCAATCACAGCAAAACTTTATTTGTCTATTATGACTTTTGTAATCTGTTTTTTTATTATTCATTTATTTATTTATTTGTATGAGTCGTGCTGCTATCCTTGTGTCTACTGGTAATCCTTGTCTTTTCTTTTTTTCCTTCTTCTTTTTTTGTTTGCATGTTAATTAAAACCAATAAAGAATTTTAAAAAATATTTAGAAACAGTTCTGACATAATGAACTTGAACTTCACTTTCTCACTTTCCTTCGGCTTGTTTTGTCAGGCATATGTTTTATGCGGTGGATGCCCTTCCAGCCAAAACCCAGCACTGAGAGTACACTCATGTGCCCCCAGTCCTGGGAAACACCCATACACTCAAGTTGAACTTCTGAATGTTTACTAAAATCATGTGATCTTGCAAATTTGATATTAGCTTTGAACACAACAATGGACCTAGAGGTCCACTTATTTGGATTAACTTCAGGCATTTTTGAGTACTAGGCTTAAGAAAGAAACACATTTTTTCAGATCTAAATAATATCTTCTGATATAAATTATATGAACAACTATTATCCTGATTTCATTATGCTAAACAATGTAAATTGCTAACATTTTTTATTGTAAAGCAGAGTTACACACTAAAGCAAAACATCCAACTTTAAAATGACATGAATTAATTAGGCTGACAATTATGTAATCTATTTTTATATCTACTCCTAAATCTGTCTTAAGCTTCAATTACTGCTTGGTCAACTAATTAATTTGTTTTTTTAAGATAGATCCATCAGAAAAACTCCTGCACAAACACACATGCACAAACAGAGCCCATAGCCAAACCATCTGAAAGGATCATGACAGACAATGCCATTAAAGACTGAACAAACCTCTCTCATTTTCCAAAACAGCTCCGGGGAAAGTCTCCATCCTCTCCTATAAAGTCCTGCCCCTTTGAGTGGCATCACACCAGTCAGTAAAGTAATACACACATACCATCATGCCACGTGATTCTCCCCACAGGCTCCTTCAGATTGGCACTGGGCCCACATGGATACATTCACACCCAAACTAACAAATTAAACAGAAGAAGTTTTGAAGTTAATTCATTATTGGCAGGAGAAGTGCTTTACTCAGTCAAGTTGTTGCCTGACTTTTAATACCCTCCATATGTTTGTTTGCAAATATTGCTTTAATAAAATCCCAAAAATCAATTTTTTTATTAATAATCTTCCATCAGTAATGTCATGGAAATCCCTCTTCACTCTTAGGTGATTTGGCCAATCATAATGTTGACATTCTGTGTCTATCAGCTATTTTGTCCAACAAACAAAACTGTCAGACGGCATAATTTAGTTTAAGAAGATGTGATGTGACAAAATAACCAGTAAACCATTTGAGGACTTGGGAGTTTCTGAAAATCTTATTGTTGCTTAACTTGCTTTATAGTTTTGTCTTTATGTGTAAGTCATTTAGTCATTTAATTGAAAAAAAAAAAATTTGAACACAAGCTTACAACACAATGAAATAAGATCACAGCATGACAAAAAAAAAACAATCATAATCTCTCAACACAATGGCTGCTACTCAATACCAAAAATACAGAGCACAGACTTGCGTTCTCGTGAAGAGTGGTCTTGTCAAGCTACCTCGAAAGAAAATCTTGAAAGATCAGAATATATTTAAGAAAAACTTCTGAGATAAACAACTTATAACTCTGAACTGTAAATGATGTTGAATATAAAATGCTGTGCTTCCCACCTCTTTTATTAAGCCGAATGACTTCTTGTACTTGGAAAACTGCATTCGATTAAGAATACATCAGAGTTCTGTCACTGGTCCTCAAAGGTACACCCTAAATATAATCCTAACCTAACCCTAACAGATGCTACAGATGTGATGTCTAAATGTTTTAATGACATTATTTGTAAGACACGCAATTCATCCCTTACATATGCTAATACTCCTGTGATCGCTTATACCGCTATTTGAAATTAGTAGAAATGTAAGAACCGTCAGAGATGTCTTCGACAAAGAATTCAAAGAGGTCAAGGATGATGTACTAAAGTGGGTCAGTTTTCTGCTGACAATAAAGGAAACAATAGTCCAGATGGTACTGCTAAACAACTATTACAACCTTAAAGCTGAGAGGTGTGGGAGCGCTATCTTCAGAAGATGTTCTTTGCAATCTAGGAGCTATGGTAGTTGCCAGATCGGATATGGTTGCGGACGGAAGTTAATGAGAATTGTTTATACTGTTTATTAAATGTCCTATTCAATGTATTAAATTAACATCTACCCCAACCCTAAACCAAACCGTCACAGTAAAGTAAAAACAGTAGTTGTACCGAATATTATTTATGCTATCTATTAAATTACCCAATACATTGTGTTTTTTTAACACCTACCCCCACCCCAAACCTAATCCCAACCATTACAATACTTTAAAAATATGAATTATTGTTATACAGTGTCATATAAAAATGCTGCTATATTGATGTACACAACACACTTCCCGTCGGCCGCGTATCTGATCTAGGCTTTACCAGGAGCTATGACCTTGGAGTACAAGACCCCTAGAAGAGAGCCCAAATGCTTATATACTAAAATAAATGCTTGGCTACGTTTTTTAATCAAGTGTATTACCCTAGAGAGTAGTTACTCAGTTGTAGAGAACCAAAAGGAATTTCTTCTCTCTATTAAATTTTTGAGATATACTCAAGAATATCGAAACATTGATAACTTAAACATTCAAGGCACAACTGTATTCAAGGGCTTAAATATGGTATAAAAGGATGGAACAGACAGAGCAGCAGCGCACTGAGATTTCTGTATACTTTAAATCTTAGGCCTTTTATTCTCAACGCAGAATAACGTAAAGGATTTTTGTTCTTGTATATTTTCATTGGATTTATTTTATTGGTTAAAGTCTATTTTTATTCACGTTCTTCCGGAGTGGACATTGGCTTCATTTGCAGTACCTATCAAGATACCTTTTGGTAAGGTATGAATTAGGGCTGCACAATATATTGCTTCAGCATCAACATAGCAATGTGCACATCTGCAATAGTCACATAAGCAACGTACAGACTGAAATATTGTTGACCAGGAGTCAAAGAACACATGCGATTTGTTGAAATTGCATGTGTTTTGGGGTTTTAAGGCCCGTGACTGAGCATTTCAAGAGCGTTTAAAACATTTGAGCACAAAAAAAAATTATGTTTGGAGGTGCACATTTATTTTTATTTAATTTCAATTTAAATTTATTTAATTTATAAAGAACTGATACGATTTTTGCAACAACAAAAAAGTGTTTCTTACTAAAATTTTTGTCTTGTTTCTAGTCCAAATCTCTACATTTCAAAGTAAAAACAAGATTATTTTTCATACCACATTGGCAGATAACTTTGCTTCTTTTAGGAAAAAAAAAATATGAAGGTAAAAACAAAACAATATTTTTACTTGATCTAAGAATCTATGTATATTTTGACTAAAAACAGAACAAAGCAAAGGAAGATTTGCAATTTTTGTCATTTTGTGCATTGTGATTATTGCATTTTTGTATCTAATTACTGTCAGACGCCCCAGAAAACCGCCAGTGCTATTCAATCAATTAATTTTTTTTTATTTACTGCAGAAAAATAAAATATCGCAATATGCAGCTCTAGTATGAATCGAATTCCTTTTTTCTCGTTTATTTATGCTTTTGAATTGCACTATGGGACTTTGTTAAACAGCAGAGTTGAATTTTCCACATCAAAAGTCGACAGAGCAGAGATCAAGGTCTCATATTGCAATTCGCAACCTTAAATAAATGAAAAATACTTGTGAATCACAAAACACAGAAACTGTTAATTAATCGATTTCTGTACAGTGTGGTTAAAATATTGCTTCTTTATGAGAATCAGGGCATACATTTTATAAGCAGTTGACTAAATAATGAAAGAAGTCTTTAGGCACGAGGGGAGGGGTTAAAAAAGACTTGTCAATGATGTCAGCAAAAAAGAAAAGCTGTTTAAAAGCTAAAGCTAATTATTGCATATTGACATCAGAGGAGATAAAACATCACAAAATGTAACAGCCTCGGCAAAAACAAGTGCCAACATAAATTCCCTGCAGTATTTATGGACCACTAAAATGCCCTAAGCATCATTCATTTTAAAAATCTATTAGTCATCAACTTATTTTTGCAATGCGCAAGCAACACTTAACACCTTTAAATAACAACCATAATTATGTATTGTTTACTTTTTTTTATTTATCTTTTTGTGTGTGCTGTTTACTCCACCCATGCAAGTGGGATTTAAGTTATACATTTATTGTATAATTACCAAGCTTTCTGCCAGTTTTGGGCTAATTATCTGATGTCCTGTAATGTCTATGTAGTGATAAATTGTGCAAAGTCACTATTTTATGTACCTTTCTTATTTTTTTTTCTGTAAAATACTGCTTTTTAATGAATCTTGAACTGATATGTTTGGTTTGATTCCTTTTTGTCTATTTTTTCTTAAAGTCCATGTTGTAAAGTAACAAATTACAAATACTCAAACTACTGTAACTAGTTTTTTTCTCAGGAATTGTAATTTACTAAATAAGTTTAAAATGTGTACTTTTACTTGAGTACATTTTTAGTGCTGTATTGCTACTTTTACTCCACTAGTTTCCTTTCACCTGCTGTCGCTACTGTCTATCGGGATTAGAAAAATCTGTCCTGTGATTCCTGTCCAATCAAATTGCACATAGAAGATAAATCGCATCATAATGAACCACCTCAAGACGGGGGTGATTTATAATTGCAACAAAGTGTTTAGAAGCATTAAAAGTGTTCAAAAGAAGATGTTTAATATCTTTACAAACATTGACGCAGAGACTGTTTAGATGCATGTAACTGATGAGAAGATGACTGTGTGATGTTGACTGTATGATGACCGAAATGGCCTTAAACAGCAGGCACATGACGTCAACATGGTGTCAGACTGATGTTGTACCACAACGTCTTGGGAACGTTGCATTTTGTTTTGAAATAAAAATCAGTTTAACGCCAGGCCGACGACAATGTCCAACATCCAACCTAAAAATTAACGTCTATTGATGTCACAGCTTGATGTTGCTTGGACATTACCACGATGATGTCTATCAGACGTTGGATTTTGGTTGCCATACCTGACGAATAAATCTCAGTATTTTACGTCAATATAACGTTGGTTTAAAATGTTGGCTCACCATTGGGTTTTCGTCCCTTTCCAACACAACCTAAAACCAACCAATTATCAACATCGTTTGACGTTGTTATTGGACATCAAAATAAGATTGTCCTTAGACGCTGGCTAGACATTAAATTTTGGTCACCTGACGTCACAACCAAAATCTAACCTAATATTAATCTTAATGACGTTGTGTGCCTGCTGGGCAATAACTAAATGCACTACAGAATGTTACGTTTACACACATCTACAAATTACATACTCACTACTCACGAGTACTTTTGAAAAATCTACATTTTACTCATACTTTGAGTAATATTCACAACAGATACTTTGACTGTACTTGCACTAAATTTTTAGGCAAGTAATGATACTTTTACTTAAAGTATGATTTTTCCTAACTCTTTCCACCACTGCTTAAAGTTATGCAAGTTAAGTCTACACACCAAGAAAAGAGGGTTACTTTTCATTTAGACACTGACAGAACCTTTTGTACTTTTCATACTGTATGTCATCAACATCATAATTCACATGAACTTTGTTGCTGTCAAAAAGACAATCTCTTAATGTATCCACAAAAATCTTTAGTTTTGGGATAAGTATTATGGGATTCATCCAGCACTGAAGAACAGTGTCGGTCAGATCCATTATAAAACAACTTTGATACGTGTAATAACATGTGGAACAAGTTTACATTTGCTTAAGTAGGTTGACATAGGTGCTAGATGAAAAATAACATGAGACACACCTTATCCCTACGCTGTGAAAACACACCAGTTTCGTACAAAAATCACAGGAGCCCCACACAATGGACACAAAAGCTTTGCTACACTGAGCTCCGCTTACAAAAGCCTCTAGCTGAGGTGTGTGCTTTTCAATAAACAGTTATTTGGGGCATCTGGCACTGTGGTATGACCATTGCAAGTCAACCTGAATGAAATAGACATTGTTAATGGTCAAAGACAGTTAAGCATTTCAGTATAAGCATTTCTGGAAGCGTTTTCCAGTGTTTTTTTTATTTATTTATTTACGGTTGTGAATTGCATTATGAGGCCTTAATCTCTGCTCGGTTTACTTTTTATGTTGAAAATATCACTCTACTGTGACTTTTATTGAGGTTTTAGGCAGTAGGTAGTGCTGTCGCATCACAGCAAGAAGGTCACTGGATCGCTGGTTCGAACCTCGGCTCAGTTGGTGTTTCTGTGTGGAGTTTGCATGTTCTCCCTGCATTCTCGTGGGTTTCCTTCAGGTGCTCCGGTTTCCCCCACAATCCAAAGACATGGGGTACAGGTGAATTGGATAGGCTAAATTTTATGTAGTGTATGTGTGTGTATGTGTTTGTGTGGATGTTTCCCAGAGACGGGTTGCGGCTGAAAGGGCTTCCGCTGCATAAAAACTTGCAAAATGCAATTCAAAAGCATAAATAAATTGGGGGGAAAAATAAAAACATGAATCACAAAATACAGTCTAAACTGCTAATTTACAGATATTTATTTTTAAGTGTATATTGCAAGAGTTTGAGTTACATTGTTCTGTTGAATTGCTTAAAAATGCACCATATAGTTTCATAGATTCATCCACAACCAATCTACCCTGCCAATGAATAGCTACTTTATCTAGGTAATAAATTGTACTCCTCTTTCTAAATGAACCCGACTATTACAACAAACAAATATGATAACATTCTAAAATTAACTAACATCAAATAGCTATGAGAGTTATTGTGAGCCACACATTAGTCTAAAGGTAAAACCATGTACAGTATACATGCAGAGCAGAGCAAAGTGAATGCTCATTATTTCTGGTGACATGCTATAATTCTCTATTTATTTATTTAAATGCCTTATTTTATAATTACGTAAAAACTTTTTCTCAAGTCTCTTTCCATCCAGTAAACAACTGATGAACAGAATTAAGCCAACAACCTTTATCTCATAGGAATAGTTCACCCAAAAATTAACATTTCAGACCATATAAGCCTTTTTTAATTGGACTTTTTCTGTAGTGGAACATTAAAGATGCTCTTTTACTGGTACCATGACTCTTAGTGATGAATGAACAGCAGTCAACAGCTACTGAACAACTATACAGATACAATAATAAAAAACCCATGGTAAATGAAGATTAATACCTGTGGTTTATGACAATGCATCAAGGTCTCATGAATAGGCCCACACGGAATCTGTGCGCGCAGAATTCCGCAGTTTTTTCGATAATTCAGATAATTCTGTTTATTTACTTGAGTAAATGTGTGTAAATCTAAATTTATTTAGTTTTTTAATTAACTACAGTAATATTTTTTGCCTAATATGAAAATGTTCATCTCATTTATGTACAATGCAGTTTGAAAAGTAATATTTTCTGTCTTTTAGTAGATACACGAGACTTGCTTTGTTTACCAAATAAAGTGAATCTAATTTGATTTGCAATTTAAACAATAAATAAGTCAAAAAGGTATTATTTTTTATTTCACGTTTAAGGTTTTAGTTATTACACTCGCAAAATATTTTTGCAGAAATCCGCAAAAAGCAAAAAACGTCCGCAGATTCCTTCTGGCCATGCTCATGACTTGAAACAATCAGTCTGTGCAAAAGATGGAAGACTATTTACAATTACCTTTAATCTGCAAACTTCCTGATGCATTTGTGTGGTGGCAAATTTACACTTGAGCTAGTGCTATTTGTAACATTTAGAATAATAAGCAATTTTTTTCTTTACAACAAGTGTCCTCTTTCTCCACTATAAACAAACAGTGAATAAACTCTAGAGAGTATGATTGTGAGCATACGGCATGACAATATGGGTGCCAAGACTGTAAACTAAAAGTAATAATGTGTTAATAACATAAAATTTTTGCACAGACTTATTGTTTCACTTCATAAAACCTCAATTTATCAACAACTGCCCAGGGTACTAATTTGGTTTGTTTGTTAATTTAATCTCAGTGTTCTGGTAGCTAAAGTCGCAAGCTAAAGCTAAAGTCTCTTTTTATGAATCAGCATAAATTCAGCTAATAATCTTAACCCCCGAAAAATACTTTATCGTTTAAACTCCCTCAAGTGCTTAAAATTTTTACGTGTAAATTTCTTCTTTTAAACACACACACACACAAAAAAAAAACTTTTATTTTAAAGAATGCCAGTTGCTGCAACCCATTAGACCTACATAGTAAAAAAAAATGGTTATGGAAGTCAGTGGGTTAACAACAGGAAAATGAAAATCAAATAGGTTTTGAACAAGTTAAAGGTTTCATTTATGGCTGAACTACTGTATCCCCTACATTTCTAAAACAATTATGGCCTAAGTGTGAGTATATTAACAGCAAGTTTTCATTTTTGGGAGAACTATACCTTTAAATTCCGAATTATATCAAGTATAATCTTACAAAATGAATTATTCAGCACACAAGGTCAAAAACAAACAAACAAACAAATCCTGTGGGAATGCCAACATAATGTAATTTCTACATTCATTTAGAATCATTCCTAAAGGGATCAACAACTTCAAAAATCCAACTGGATTTAAACTAATTCTGAAATAATTATCTGGGATAAATAAAACAGGAATTCAGCTAAATCAGTAAGGGCTTTTTCGTTATTCTTACCTGATGTCCTGACATGTTTGTTGTCATTATGAGTAATTCGGCAGTATTAAAGGAATTCCACTGATACTTTAGGATTAAACCTCCAATGTATATAAATATGTCAACAAAACAAAACTGAACCTAATTCCAGTGTATTTATTTTAACTCTAAAATCAACATTGCTAGATGACACCTTGGTACACAACAACAAGCCAATTGATTAAACTGACATTCTGAGGCACTGTTGTATTACTGAACTTCGACCTTCCTCGAGGATTCTAATTTGATCCCATTATGAGTGGTAGCCATTCCATTGACATTCCTTCCTGTTTTCTTTAAGCCACATGACAGCTAATTATGTCAACAGGTGACACTTATATCCATAAACAGCATCAATCCACACAGCAGACAGCAGGTACATGCTCGTGTCCTGTTAAACCTGACACAAATCTTGCAAAGCTCCAGCACGCGCACGCATCATACATGGTATTCCTAAATAACGCAGTGTCATGACGTCACGCACCTCTATCCATCTCTGCGCCTCACGGACAGCGGGTTCGGGCGCCGGTTCGGTCTGATGATGTTGATGGTGATGGTGTTGGTGGTGGTGGTGATGATGAGCCTGCAGAGGAAGATGCCGTCCTGCATCTGAAGCTGGACTCGCCATTTAGAAGTGGTGCCTTAATGTAAGCCCTGTTTACGCCCGATGAGAGACGGAAAGTCACGCAACTCGCCAGGTAAAGTTATTTCAGGACTCTGTGTGTCGTGACGCAGAGCTGCGCTGCTGCCGCACTCGCGGATGAGCTGAGAGACGCAAGAGCGCCGCCGACCCGCTGGTGGGGCTCACGGCAGCCAATCAGAACGCAGCATTGCTTCTTAAGGCGGCCCTTTAGCCAAATCAGCCAATCAGAGGTGAGATTTACTTCCCAGCGCCGCCCTACGCACGCCTACTTTACACACCCTACTCCAATGCCCTAATGTGATAAGAACTTTATTAATTAACACATGTACGGATCAATAGTTGAGATATATTTAAATATTCGAACAGTCCCAGTAGCTGGACACTAATTGATTCATAAAATTGCAATATAAAATGTTTTTTTTTTACAATTTTTTTAATAATATGTTTTTTCTATTTGGAATTATTTATTAAATAAACCTTGTTATTTTGTTGCTGGTAATTGCAGGTATGTTTGTCCATAATTGACACAAAATCAAACATTTTTAGATTAATAATAAATGTATAAATATTTTATATCAATGTATCTCTCTCTTTTTTTTTAAATAAATAATTTATGACACACTCTCACTTTATTGGCTTTCTTCCTACTTTATCAGGGACCCCTAATTTATTATTTTTTTTATTATTATTATCATTATTATTCAATTTTATGTTTTTTTTTCCAAATATAAAATCCTAGCACTCCACATTTGGCTCCCGGTGTTCCCAGGACAGGGCCAGTTAACGAAATCAGTGGCCAATGTCATTCATTTAACCTCTGATTGGATAGTTGGGTTAGATGCTGTAATGCCATCTAGTGGAATTAACTGGCCTTTAAGGTATTAGTCTGCACATCTTAATAAAACGTAAGATTAATAGGCATAATGCTTTCTCTAAATGTGTATGTAAAGTTCACTGCTTGTTTATGTCATTTCTTGCCAATGTTAAGCATTGCATTTTTACCATTGCCAAAGTATCTCATACTTCATAGACATGTGTCCATTTGTTTTGTGATTAAATACACAGATTTTCTGAGTGGATGTGAAAAATTTTCTTAGAAAAAAAACAAACATTGTATTTAAGTTACAACATTTTGATATTTACATTTATTATTTAAATACATGCAAAAATATCTTTCTACAATTTTTTATTATTATGGGAAAGTTTTACATACATAAAAAATAGACTGGATCAAAGGCAATTTTTGTTCATTTCCTTCAAGAGACTAAGGACCAAGTTTGGAGAATACTAATAATAAAAAAGCAAAGAAGACTTGTAATATTCTAAAGGAATATAATATTTTTTTAATTACTGAATGTTTTATGTACACTCTGGCATATAGTTTTGTATATTAATGTATAATTCTGTATTTGTTGTTAATATAAATAAATAAATAAATAAATAAATAAATAAATAAATAAATAAATAAATAAATAAATAAATAAATTTTAAAAACCTCCATATGATGTATTAACTGTTACTTTTCTAAGCGCTGATTAGTGTGAAATCTGTGGACCAATCAGTTGATGTGTTTATAGCCCAAATAAGAAAATCGCTTTCTTTTAGGTTTAGGCACATGCACACATAGGGCTCAACCTGTGCAGTAGGCATGCCCTTTTTAGTCTTGGATAGTAAGTGCCCTTCCAAAATGATCTGACGTGCCCTTGCCACATACTTTTACACAACTTTTACCATTGCCATGTGTACTATTTTATATTTTTCCATTTATAATGCAACCAGAAAGTCTTCATACAGTTAGCTGATGTATTGTAAAGATTGATCACCCATTAGGCTGTGACCATGATGCAGAGCGCTGCAATTAATGGATGTATGGGTGCTAAAATAATATAGTGTACAGTGTGATATGCTATTATGTACATGACAATATGTTCTCATTGCTAAAGGGTCAAATCATATCACCACTGTAATGAACTCAAATTAAGCTGGACTGGACTCTATGTCCTGTCGCTCTCACTGGTAAACCATGATTGATCATGATCTTATCAGAGAATGCTGTTCTTCATCCTATTCTTCATCCTTCTCTTCTTCATGTTACAAATCCTGCTCCTCATTTTGTTTCTCTTTAGGTCCTCCTCGTCATCCTCTGTCTTTCTCTTTCCAGCCTTATTCTTATGCTCTTATTCTCTATTATTGTTTACATACATTTTTTAAAACCAATAGCTTGACTTTTAACTTATTTACAGGCCTTTTCCAAAGCCACGATTGGCTGGTGGTTCATGAGCTATGAGTGAATGTGAGGTACTTTAATGCGTCAATTAGAGAGTTTTAATGTGTTCTTTAAAGAGAAAAAATATATTAATTTGAAAACTGATTGAAAGACTAAGATTTATTGTATAGTTTTGCAGTTTTGGTGTGTGGTTTTGTGTTTGAGGGTCAGGTTTCAGAAATTGTGTAACAAGTAAAATTTTGTGTTTAAGCAATGGAACAAAAGAACTGGTACAGACCTTTAGTTTCTGAAGGTTTTTCATAATTTAACTGAAATTTGTTTTTCAGACGCATAAGTTGACATAGGTGTTATACAATAACATAATTACATTTTGAAAAACACCCAGATATCTTGAAACTCTTGACAAACTAAAGGCAAATCTGTGAAGTTTTTATGCTTACATGAACAGTAGTATGAGTCAAAACTGGGTTTGATTCAATGGGAAATTCCTTTCTGAACAAAATCTATTATCTTTTTTTTAAGGAACATATTACAATATGGTAGAGTAACAGAAAATTGCAAGAGCCAGAATATAGACTGTACCCCAAACACAATAGCCTACATACTTAAAAGAAACACAACAAAAAATGTAATATCGGTATTTAGAAGCATAATCTAATCGTTTTAACAACATTTTTTATTATGTGTTTTTTGTTTTGTTTTGCTTTGCTTTTTATTGAAGAATTCTATTAATCTTTGTGTAACTTACTCCATTGAAATAGCACATTTGTCAGTTAAAACAGTGCTCAGTACATTATTTTGGAGATTCCTGGAGAAATGAGGAATGATATGAATTCAGAATATGGATTAGTGTAAAGATTAAAAAGCATACATCTTTAAATTGATTAGTTTTAAAAGATAAAGTATCAAAAAGAAACGTAGACAAAAAAATGAAGATACCTTTAGGTTGCAAACATTTTGAGCAATAGATTGAATAGATGTAGCACTCTAGCGCCCTCTGAAGGAATTCAAACCTATATTGTCATATTTATACTTTCTCAAAAAATAATACATGAGAATAATAATAAAAATAAATACATAAAGGTATAATAAAAAATAGCATAATGATGATAATAATAATAATTTTCATAAAGCAGTACGTGCTTTTGCCTTGGGGGAAGCAGCCTTGAAGTTTGACCGTGAAGTCACGTGATGAGCTGCAGTAACGTGACTGTCTAAAACAAACGGGAAGTTCGTGATTCACTCTCACACTACAGCTGTTTAAACCTTATTCTTTCAAGAAGAAACGCCGTTGGAAGACGTTCACTGACAACGGCTAAAAGTCAACCTTTGTCGCTGTCGGTGCTCCATTATCGGTGTTTTATCATCCGGTAAGTTTGCAGATCATGGTGGTTGTTTATACTCGTGTTTTGTATGCTGGCTACATGGTTTGATACACGGTTTGCTGTATATCTACATATATAATCTTTTGTTTAATGATTCTGAAGTCATGTATTTTGCTTAGTGCGTTTTATGAGTTTTATAGTTTGAGGGAACGAAAATGAAACATTGTTGTGCTAGCATGCAAATGAAGAGAGAAAATGAGCCATTGTTCTGTAATGAACTGAGGGTTTGTAGTGGATTCAATCATTTAAAGTAGTTTGTCTGATTATGCAGTGCAATTCGTCTAAAGAGAGGAACTTTAGTATTGATTTCAGAGTTTATCAAAGTCAGACTGGATAGAAATTATTTCATTGGGGTAAAGTCACATTCCTCAACTTTTTAAAGTTTACAATTTGTGACATGCTACTTTAAATACTTAAAACATAAATATCATTGCATGTAAGTATGGAAACTTCAAAACAACATTAGTATTATTTAATTAACTGTAAACAATGTTGTACTTTGATAGTCATAGGCTAATATGGTTTTACTATTTAGAATGTCCAAAGAAAATTTCTGAACTTAAGTTTAGAAGGTGAATGTCTGAATGTGCGAATATAAAATCAACTTTACCTCAATAATGATTTCTTGTATAATTGTGCATTCAGTAACCTAACATTTACGTGAATTATTTATTTTTTTTAAACGTGCCCATTTATGTCTATCATCTACTAAAGAAGTTGGTTGTCAAGACCTGTGAAGATGCATGTGATCAAAAAGGAAATCACATGTCTAGATGCCACCTCCACAGTCAAACATGACCCAGAAGGTGTTTGTGAAAAACTAGTTTGATAAATATACTGTTTAAACATTACAAAGGGCACGACTTTTTGTTAAATAAATAAAGCAGAAATGTACAATATGGGTAGTTCACAGATAACATTTTTTTCTATTTCAGATTTCAAGTTTACATGACAGTGTAAGGCAGAGGTGCCCAAACTTTTTCTTATGAAGGGCCAAACTTGACTGAGGATGGCGCCGTGGCCAAAGCTAAATATACCAAACTGTATTACATTAAAGGTGCCCTGGTAACTTCCTAATTTAATAATAATAACACAAACTTTGAAAAAATGCTTTAACTGTAATAATCTTTATATATATATATATATATATATATATATATATATATATATATATATATATATATATATATATATATATATATATATATATACATTTTATAGTTTACTTGCAATAAAACCATAAACAATTTCATTTATAACACAATGGAGTTTAATGTTTTTTTAAGCACAAAAACAAAACAAAAATCATTTAATAGTGAAATGAATGTAGCCATGGGCCAGTATAAGTTTAACACGGTATGATAACATTAGATAAAAAAAAAAAATACCACGGTTTCAGCGTATTGTGATTACTCCTCTAAAATAAGTTATTTTAAATGTCTTAGTAAAAAAAAACAACAACAATTTTTTCCCTATTGAACACAATATATTTTATTTAAGGAAACATTTATAATATTTTAGAACTGTAAACATGTCAGGCTAAATAATTAAAATAAATCATTGACTTCTGCTCTTTTCATTAGTTTCAGAAGAGCATTTATTTACAACACATCAAAAAACCTTACATGTAAACATGCATAACCTTACATATACTTTAGGAACGGTATAACAGAAAATTTGACAGAAACCCTGATTTTGAATCATGGTAAACCTTGAAAACCGTTATCGTCCCATGCATATGTGTCCTAATAGTGTTTTTAGCAACGTGCCACATATATATCTGTCAAGGTCTAAAAAATATTATGTGTTTTAGCGATTCATGACACTTTAAAAATCTGGGAAATTCACATTTAATTGAAACATTAAATTTCAGTTTTTCCTTTTTTTTTTGTAGCTCAGCATTTAAACAAACAAACAAACAAACAAACAAAGGGTTATGTAAAATTAGAAATGACAATCTCTGTTTGAGGGATTAGCCCTAACCTTCCCCACTGTTTGTCCATTTCTTGTGCGATTAGTTGGCAGGCCAAATCAAAGGTTACCTTGGACCAACACTTGCCCGCAGGCACCTAGTTTGGGAATCTCTGGTGTAAGGGAACATGTGAAGCTTATGCACTGAATTAGGGTTCCTTTTTGTATTTTTATCTTATTTTTATATTCAAGTTTATCTGTATAGTGCTTCTCACAATAGTTCTTGTTGTAAAGCAGTTTACAAAAGCTGCACAGTATTGCATTACAGTAAAAATCAGAAAAGTTAGCATTATTATAGTTACCTTTAAACATATCATTAACTTAAAGGGGTAGTTCCCCAAAAATTTAAATTTGCTCACCATTTACTCACCCTTGAATGATTCTAAGGTTTATGTGTTTTCTGTTTCCTTTTCTGGTAAATTAACACAAAAGAAGATAGTTTGAAAAATGTTAGAAGCTTTTACTCCTATATTAGCAAGAAGAAGAAAAAAAAACAAAGACCATGGAAGTCAGTGGTTACTGGTTTCCAATGTTTTTCAGAATAGCTTCTATTGTGTTCAACAGAAAAAAAGAAAGGTTAAGTAAATCTTTTAATTTTTAGCTTTGAATGAACTAGTCCTTTAAATGGTCTTACGATATGACAGATGTACACACATTCCCTACATGTTCTGTTATATGGAGCAAATTTTAACAGAATACATAATAAAAAGAGAGGAAAACAGTGAGACAAAATACTGTTTAAAATGCTTAATGGTTGACAATATTTTACAACCATCATTTTAGTAGAGATGACAAATGTTTTGATGTAATTTATGCTAAAATATTAAAGTGTTTTTTTTCAAGAGGGCTTAAATTTGACCCATATAACCCGTGATTTTAAAGTCATTTTATCAAGGTGAAATTATGAAATGTGGAAAAACCCCAGAGAGGAACAAAGACTCATGTTCACATTTTCTGACTCAAAGCAAAAGAGGAAGTGCTTTGTCTGCTCACAAAACAATTTTATGAATGCATCCCCTTTTCCAAAAGCAGAATAACCTGATGTTGCCTTGTACTGTACATTTGTGATTTCATGATTATCTGTATTCCATGACATCTGTATTTATGATTATTTATGCACATTTCTTTCCACTGCATGCACACAAGTAGCAAAATTGACAAAGCTTGACTTATCTTGTGTGCGTTTCAGGTCATGGGGTCTCTTTTCCGCAGTGAAGAGGTCTGTCTGATACAGCTTTTCCTCCAGTCTGGATCGGCTTACAACTGCGTCAGTGAACTGGGAGAGCTGGGAATAGTGGAGTTCAGAGATGTGAGAGGACTTTTGTTCACTATTGTTTTGTTCATGCAAACAACCTTACATTGGCTTGAATAACATTTGCAATAAAATGAGGTTTCTCTGTTTGAAATCTTAGCTAAATCCAAATGTGAACGCGTTCCAGAGGAAGTTTGTGAATGAAGTGAGGAGATGCGAGGAGCTGGAGAAAACATTCGGTGAGTCTTTCTGTTTTATTGTTTTTGCTGTTGCATTATTTTGCATATTCTTCTTCTGATAGTGCCGTGCAGGAATTATCCATGTACATTATTGCAAAGAGGTCAGTGCTCAAGGTCAAGAGTTGCTTTTTTTTAAGCTTCCTCTGCCTTTGGAGCAATTTGATCACACAGCTGTAAAAACCAGTGTTTCACAATAGCCAGATAACTAAAGCTATGCAGTTTTCCATATTGCTGCACATGAAGTGAGTTTTTTAAAATGTTTGCGAGTTGTTTATTTACATTTATTATTTATAACTTTTAAGGTTTATTTAAGATTTATTATTAAGTAATATATTTAAGAGAAAATTTTTTTAAAAACAAGCAAAAAATCTGCCAATGCGGTAAATAATCTTGTTTTTCGTTTTAAGATAAGATTAGTTTGCTTACTCCATTGGTAGATTGTTTTGCTTATTTTATGGAAAAACTCACTTAATTTTGACATTATTTCTTTAAACATGACTCTTTTTTTTTTTTTTTTTTTTTTGCTTGTCTAGAAAATGTTTTGTGATTCAGGAGTTTTTAGATATTTAGACTAGAAACAAGACAAAATATAAATAAGAGGAAGAAAAGCATATTTGCAGTGTATTAGTGATATTTTTAAACCAATAGCCCAAAATTTGTTGTATGGGTCAAAATTATAGTTTTTTTTTCTTTTACGTCAAAAAATCATTGGAATATTAAATAAAGATCTTGTTCAATTAATATGTTTTGTATTTCCTACTGTAAATATATCAAAACGAAATTGTTTATTAGTAATATGCATTGCTAACCAGTAAGCACTTCGTTTAGACATTTTTAAAGACTATTTTATTTGCACCCTCAGTTTCCATATTTACTAATTGTTAAATATTTGTTCAATTGTTCATACCCTAGGTATGAATTGTGGGCCAAGGTCACAAGAAGTAATATAACATTGCTACATACAAAGAGCACCATGTAGAGCTTGTTAAAAGGAAACTTGCAAAGTATCGCCTGTAATGGATGCTTGTAACTTTTTACCACAACTTAAAATAACCCACTTAAATACTCTAACCACTTTCGAATTAAAGATAACTCAACAGATTGTTGTGGTTTAAATTCAGTTTGCTATATATTTATGCATTTCCAATACTTGTAATGAAAATAACTGTTACAGTGATCTTTTTTTTAGTCAATTCTACAAAATTAATATGCATGCATTATTAATCGGCTACTGATATTTTGCAGAAAAGTACAAAAGATACACAATCAGTTAATAATGACAGCAGCATCTCTTATCTTGCAGAGCTGTATCACACAAACTCAGAATTGGTGGAGTACTGTTTTGTACCCCAATTACTAAAGTAAAACTGTAAATTGCAATTTATGCTGATTTGAATGTTGTTGTTTATTTTTTTTACATTTCTTTTCTTTGTTCCAGCATTTTTGGAACAGGAGATTAATCGCAGTCTCTCTCAGAAACTGCAGCCACCCATTCCCATGCCTCCAGCCCCTCAGCCCAGAGAACTGCTCACCATCGAGGAGGAGAGCGAGCGCTTGGCCCGGGAGCTCAGGGAGGTTTGTCACTTTTATTTTTTATTAATGAAAAATTTTCATTAATGTTTTAATATTAATATTATAAAATATTTTCATATTTTTCATTAATTCCTCAAATATGGGCAGAGTTCCTTTTCTCTCTCTTAATCATGGTTGAAAACTGCATACAAATGAATTCTATTCGCTTTCTTAATGTTAATTAGTTAAACTGAACTATAAGTTGAATTCCAGTGCTTCTTGTATGACTGAGTATTTTTTTTTCCACTGTCATTTTTTTAATCCTTAAACAGTAGTTTACCCCAAAATAAAAAAAATAAAAACTCACTATTTACTGACTCTCTCTATTGGTTTCAAACATTTATGACTTTCTTTTTATTTAAAATTGAACAAAAAAGAACATATATATTTTTAAGAATGTTATTAACCTTTAACCATTGATTACCAGTTTCTAGCATTTTTCAAATTATATTCATTTGAAAGAAACTCTGTGAGCGTTTTGACATTTATAATGGGTGAACTGTCAATTAAGTTTTGTTTCAAGCTATTTTTGTGTTTTCACACACATGTGCAGGTGTCCAGGAACCGAGACAGTCTGCGTTCTCAGTACACTCAGTTGTGTCAGTACAGAGGGGTTTTAAAGCAGACACATTCACTCACAGCCTCACAGGTAGAAATACTTTCTGTCACAATTTCTCCATTTCCACATGTGCATTAGTCAGTGTGGTTCACAAGAGCATGTTTTTCTGTGTCACTGGCCCCTCTGGTCTCGTTCGAGCCAATGGGCCTGGCAGAGAACAGACAGGACGTCAGGCTGAGCTTTGTGGCTGGTGTGGTTCATCCGTGGAAAGTGCCCGCTTTCGAGAGGCTGCTATGGCGTGCTTGTCGTGGTTACATCATTGTGGACTTTCATGAGATGGAAGAAAAACTCGAACATCCTCATACTGTGAGAAACCAAATTATAAATGAATATTATTAGGTTCCCTTGTGATGTACAGTTAGGTCCATAAATATTTAGACATCGATACAATTCTAACATTTTTGGCTTTATACACCAACACAATAGATTTGAAATTAAATGAACAAGACTGTCAGCTTTAATTAGAAGGCATTTACTTCCAATTCAGACAAACAGTGTAGGAATTACAACAGTTTTCATATGTGCCTCCCACTTGTTAGGGGTTTAAAAGTAATTGGACAGAATAATAATCATAAATCAAACTTACACTTTTTAATACTTGGTTGCAAATTCTTTACAGCCTAAAGTCTGGACATCACCAGACGCTGGGTTTCATTCAAGGTCCAAATATTTATGGACCTAACTGTATGTGTACATGTATAATGCATAGCATTATGTTGGTCTTATCACACTGTATGAGCAGCTTTTAAAAATACTCATTAATCAAAATGATTGATTGGGTGTGTGTTTTTTTTTTTTTTTTTCTCAGGATGAGCAGTTGCAATGGACTGTGTTTTTAATCTCTTTCTGGGGAGATCAGATCGGTCAGAAAGTGAAAAAGATCTGTGATTGGTAAGCGATTTGTGTCCTCAATGTGATGGTATGAAAATTAACGATATAATAAAAGGTCATAAAAAAGATATTTAATTACATTTTTTAGTTAATCTCAGTGCTAAATCTGTTTGGCTTTTGATTGTAATTAAGTATATAACATAAAAGTAATTTCTGAACAATATGCTTGTTAAAGTAATTCCTTAGTCATTTATCAGCAGCTTGTAAAAACAGTTGCATGTTATTTTGCCCTTCAGATTATGCCAATTTTAAATTGGAAATATGCTTAATGGACATGTTAGTTACACGAAAATTTTCATATATCTCAGTGTACTCGTATCAAGTGGTTTTTCAGGTGATGGAAAAAGGAAATATTATGCAGAAATGCCATCAAAGCCACACATAAGTCACATGATTATTTTTAAATGAATGACTATGTGTTTTGTTTAGAAACTGTCTTTTTTGGTCATGATTAAACCCTTTTGAATTGTAATAGGATTTCAACAACAACAACAACAACAACAACAGATTGATTTGGTTAACCTGGAAATTTGAATTCTCAGTTCATTAGTAAAACTGGGTACTACAACCTCCCAGACACGCCTCATACAAGGCTACTCTAAGTATAAGAGGATTTGCTTTCAATTACTTTTTCTTTAATGAAATTAATGGCAGCATTATATGAAAAGTTACCAACATCTGTAATCATGATTTTTGGAATCCAATTTTCGGGAACAGAAAACAGGGTTCCAAATGGTTATTGAACTTCTACAATCGCATTGAACATTAAAAGGTCATTGGAAGTCGGGGATTTCTTTTCCTCACTTTTGTTTCTTTAGTTTCCATAGATTATGATTTTTATTTTTTCATACCTTTTTTTTATAGCAAAATGGTAATGGTTTGGCTACTTTTCAGCTCCATTTAATTTCTAATTTATTTTGTTCATCAACTGGTAATTACTTAAGTTAAATCCAGTTACCAGACTCTATCTGTTATCTAAGCCAAACATGTCATGATATTATTGTGTTCTAAAATGTGGAAAAGGGAGCACTTCGAATCCTCGCAAAAAGTACCTCACAATTTTCCATTTGATTATCTGTTGATGTTCTTATAGAGGCTATTAAAGTGCTACAAATTAATTTTCACCCTAAAACCATTTTAAAATTATGCAAAACACAACAACAGCCTGTTTTTTTTTTATTCGTAATAGGAAATTCAGCTTTTTAGTCAGTGAAAGTAAAAAAAATGTGGAAACCCTGAGAAAAATGCCATCATTTTGCAATAGTTTTTTTTATCTACCTTCAAGAAAAAATCACTAAAGCTGTAATGGGAACCATATTACTTTAGCAACAAATGGTAACATCATTATTACTACTAGTAGCAGTTGTTGTTGTTGTTGTTGTTGTTTTTGTTGTAGTAGTAATCACTTCAATATTTACTTTTTTAACTTGTGTTCACTTTGTAAGTTCAATGCAGTTGATATTACAAAAACTCATTGCATTAACAATTGTGACATGTCATTTTGTGAGTTCACCATTAGTACTGTCTTGCATTTTAATATAGAAATCAACAATACAGCTTGCTTTTTATTCCATTTTGCTCTCTTCCTTATATTTATAGCTTCCACACACAAACATTTCCCTACCCTGAGAACCAGGCAGAAAGAGAGGAGACTCTCAATGGACTCAGAGGCCGAATTGAAGACATCAAATCAGTATATATACTTTTTATACCTCAAATACCTTAAAATTTAGACTACATATGTAACTCACTGAATGTTAAGAACAAGCAAAAAAGAAGATTATATTGTTCAAAACACTGGTTATAGCATTTTGTTGTGTTTGTGGTTCTGTTTTATTGCCAAACTCTTTCTTTACCGTTGTTTCTTAAACTGATTTGACTGAAAAACTTGTTTAAGCAACAGTGCTGTCAAGAGTAGTACTAAAATAACTAGCTCTTGTGTGTTGTCTCGTGGCTGTAGGTGATGGGTGAGACGGAGCAGTATATGCAGCAGTTGCTGGTTCGTGCGCTGGCTCGTCTGCCGGAGTGGGTTGTGCAAGTTCAGAAGTGCAAAGCTGTGCAGACGGTGCTGAATCTCTGCAGCCCGTCCGTCACTGATAAATGTCTGATCGCAGAAGCCTGGTGTCCCGTCAGTCAGCTGCCCGCCCTGCAGAGTGCCCTGAGAGAGGGAGGGGTGAGATAACACTTCCACAACACAAGATTATGGTTTTAGCCACATATTGAGTGCCTAAACTACCCTTAGTTGGGTAAACTTCTATTAGGTATGTGAAATATAAATATAAATATATAGAAAATCTATTGTAGTATTTCTAATTTTATTTTCCACCAGAAGGTGTAATGTAAAGAGATTTAATGTTATTTATAGAGAGAAAAATGTCAAGTTTGCAGACACAGTAGCATTAACTTTTTTTTTTTGTTTTTGGAATTTAATGTAGTGGAGTAAAAATAAAAAAAATTTAAAAGGCTTTACATCTTATATTTTAATAAATTATGAAAGGTGTCTATAAAAGTGTTTTTAATATTATTTTTTGTTTAACCTTTCCTCAAGTAACATTGTCTGCTAACATTTTCAAGTGGTAAGGGCCCTATGAAAACCTGTTTTTCTGTTTTGTGACGTTTTTGCTATTGTAATTTTTTAGGAACTCTATTTTTTAAATTATTATATTTTATTTAACCATTTGCAGCGACGCTGTGGCGCAGTAGGTAGTGCTGTGGGCTGGGTCAGTTGGCTTTCTGTGTGGGGTTTGCATGTTCTCCCTGTGTTTGCGTGGGTTTCCTCCGGGTGCTCCGGTTTCCCCCACAGACCAAAGACAAGCGGTATAGGTGAATTATGTAGGCTAAATTGTCCGTAGTGTATGAGTGTGAATGGATGTTTCCCACAGATGGGTTGCAGCTGGAAGAGCATCCGCTGTATAAAACATATGCTGGATAAGTTGGTGGTTCATTCTGTTGTGGCGACCACCTCTATACTTTTATTTATTTTTATTTATCTAAAAACAATTTTCTCTCCCGCCAAGAAATATTGTCTGTGCTGACATTGTTGTTAGGAGCCTATGAACGCCATTATTCTGTTTTGTGGTTAAATTACAATTTAATTAAGTCAGTAAGAAATATCATTTTTCAGGAACACTGTTTTTTTTTATTTAACAATTATATTTTTATTTAACGATTTACAAACGTGCATTCATGCATGGCTTCATACAGAATTATATGAACAAAATCTAAACATCTAGGAATACCAATCCAATCTCTCTAATAACTAAAATACAATCCAGCAATCTAAAAAATCAATTTGTGTTGGGACAACTTGAAGGAATTAAGTTAACTTAATTGTTTTAAGTTCAATCCACCTAAAATTGTAAAACTATTAAGTTGTCATAAAAAAATCAAGAATTGTGTTGTTTCGGCTCATTTTAAATATCATTTGCGTAAGTTTTTGAGTGTACACCTTTTTAAATTTAAAACACATAATGAAAGGCCTCCAGTCCGTCAATAGGCAAGGCAAGGCAAATTTCATACACATTTGTAAATTTAAAGTGCTTTACATAAACAGAGGCAAGTGTATAAGTAAATAAAAACGAATAATAACAGATAAAAAAACAAATAAACTAATAAAAAAACAGATTAAATGTGTTAAAACAGGTTATAAAAGAATGAAAAAAGAAAAGAAAGATATAATATTGTGATCTGTCGGACGTAGCACAGTGCTCATTCACTAAAAGCACAGCTAAACAGATGTGTTTTCAGTCTTGATTTGAAAGCACCTGCATATCTGATCATTTCTGGAAGCTGATTCCAGCAGTGAGGGGCGTAGTAGCTGAAGGCTGACTCACCCTGCTTTGACTGAACTCTTGGAATTTCTAGTTTAAATGATCCTAATGATCTGAGTGATCATTTCTGTAATGTATTGAGGTTCTAGGCCATTTAGTGATATATAGATAAGTAGTGATACTTTAAAATCTGTTCTGAATGTAACTGGGAGCCAGTGTAAAGATCTAAAGACAGGTGTGATGTGCTTTAATTTTCCTGGTTCTGGTCAAAATCCTGGCAGTAGCATTCTGAATGAGCTGAAACTGTCTGACTGTCTTATTGGGAAGGCCAGTAAGGAGTCTATTACAGTAATCCACCCTGCTGCTGATAAAAGCATGAACAAGCTTCCTCTAAGTCTTCACTGGAAACAAAGCATCTAATTCTTGCAATGTTTTTGAGAAGATAGTATGCTGATTTAGTTACTGCTTACATGACTACTGAAACTCAGATCTGATATCTAAACCTTGACTGTCTCTCTCAGAGAAAGAGTGGCAGTAATGTGGACTCTTTCTACAATCGGTTGCCAGCCACTACATCTCCCCCCACCCTCTTCCCAACCAACTCCTTCACCGCAGGATTCCAGAGCATAGTCGATGCTTATGGAGTGGCCAGCTATAGGGAGGTTAATCCAGGTAAAGCAGAACAATGACTTTTAGTAGTTTAAAAGAAGCTTAAATGCATTCTCACACATTCTTCTGCTTCCACAGCTGTCTACACCATCATCACGTTTCCCTTCCTTTTTGCGGTCATGTTCGGGGACGTTGGACACGGCCTACTGATGACCCTGGCAGCTCTATGGATGATTCTGGAGGAAAATGATCCAAAACTGAGGAAAAATACTAATGAAGTAAAAACATGACACATTTACTTCTCTTTTCTTTCCCAAATTTCCATAGGATCATATGTATAAAATTGCTAATTATCAACTGACGCTCTGCAGTCCAATGATTTAAGTAAAAGCAGCTAAACCTGCTTGAAAATTCACTAAATATTGCTAGATACTGTAACAATACTGTACTGTATCATACCTTTTAATTTGTTTTCTTTTTATACAGCCTATTCCGGTTTTAACGAAGACAGATTAAAAAAACTGTTCTCATTTACATATATTTTGGTTTGTTGATCATCAAAAAAAAGATTAAATAATCTGCAAATATATTTGAGTATTACTAAAATATTGTGAAACTTTTATAAAGTTTGTAGGAACGTCAATAAAGCCTCTGAATTTGGTGACAAAATCTCCAAATTTGCTAAATGTTTTTATTAAATTCTTAAGTCTAACGTGCTCTCAAGACCTTTTATAATTATAAATTTAAGAGATTTAAGAAATAAAGATATTTTAAAAATTAAAACTTAGTAAAACAGATGCAACTACACTAACAAATGAAAATAAAATTTATGTGTACTGTGCATATTTATTTTGTATCCACATATAAATACAAACATGTATATACTTGAGAAAATGTTTTATTTATATTTAAAAATTAAATATTTATGTCTAATTCAAATTCTATATAAATATATATTTGTCTTTTTTTGGTTTAGAATTTTTTATTTTATATTTGTAATTTTATATATACACAATATTTGTGCACAGCGAGTACACACTGTGAATGAAAACCTTTATTTTGGATTAATTGCCATTAATCATTTTACATCATTAATCAGGGTGTCCGCTGGGTCTTAACGTCTTATTGTCTTAAGTTTCAAATGCAAAATTTTAGGCCTTAAAAAGTCTTGAATTCACTGAATTATTATGTTGTGTGTCTTAAATCATTTTAAACAGGTCTTAATTTTCCTCTGTCCAAATAATACCTAATCAGTCCAACATCCATCCAATCACCTACAGACAGACAGACAGACCGATAGATAATTTTGTTATTGCAAAGAGATAACCATTATTGGACATTTTACAGCAAAGAAAACTATAAAACAATTACACAATTCCTCATGGTAATTATAGAGCAATTTATCCATTTACATGATCTTCCATTTATACAAAAACTATTTACAGAAGTAAGGGTAAGAAACATGATATTTATAAATAGTCTGGAATAGGCAAGGTTTTATAACAGAAAAGCGTTATGTTGAATGAAGTTATACTCGATCCATTTAGACAAAAAGCCGACAAATATATGTTTTTGACTATTCAAGTAATCATGTCTGTTAGAAATATAATAACTATGTTAAACTTGTTGTTCAAAAAAAAAAAAACATTGTTGAAAAAAGTATATAGAAATAGAGTTTTCTAGTTTTTACATATTGAAATATGTGGCTAAGAAATAGCTACATTAGATTTCTTTTTTTTTTTTTTTTTTTGCTGTTGTGGTAAGCAAAAAACAACAACAACCAGGCCATTACAAAAAATCCTTTGTGTTTAGCTCTGTATACAAGTCTAAAATTTCATTCATGATGGTTTTAAAAGGGTCTTAAAGTTCAATTGGACTTGATGAAACCTGCAGAAGCACTGTTAATATATATTAAAAGTACAGTAATGTAAAAGTTAAACCATTAAGTTATTATTCTCATGGAATACCCCTCCCTCCATTAAAAAAAGAAGCATATTAGGGCTGGTACACACCAAGTGGAAACAACTAGCACTGACTAAACCCAACTGTGTTGTTGCCTCATGTGGGCTCACGTCTAGTTTCATCTGGACCAAAAAAAACTGCCCCTGAATACACCATGTTTAGAGTGCATGTAAATGTGCTGCATTTAGTGTGAACTATTCCACTTGTAAAGACGCTGAATCATGAGCCAAATCCTGAGCTGCACTAGTTCATTGTGACAGGTCATTTTTTGTACATAAGTTGATTTTGCATCTGAATAAAAAGTCTATCATTTGCTTTGATAAAATTTCTCAATGGCATTGTAAATAAATAACAATGAACTCTTTTTATCTCATTAAAAACGCCTCAGTTACAGTGAGTCATTTAACTTCATTATTTCTTTAAATGCTAATGAGCTGCTGCTCCCCGCCCCTTCTCAGAGGCTAAAGGATCAGGCATAGGGATCCATTCTTGAGGAGCAGCTAAACCAGCGCACCATGCACACACCAAACTCAACCAAACCTTCACTTCTGCTGAATTTTCTCTACATTAGTAACATGGCATATAATCATCCATATAATCATCCAAATGATTTTGGTGCCATTTATTTTTCTGCTATGTGTGTCCTTATAATGTTTTGACAGCACTATTAGCAGTTGTTTTTTTATTATTATTTTTTTTTTACTGCACTTTTAATTCTTGAAGTAATCTCTTTGATTATCTTGTGTTTCAGATCTGGCGTATGATGTTTGGGGGCCGATATCTCATTTTGTTGATGGGACTGTTTTCCATCTACACCGGAGCCATTTATAACGAGTGTTTTAGCAAAGGCCTCAGCACCTTCTCTTCAGGATGGCATGTCCGGCCTAATGCTGAATTCTACAACTGGACGTAAGACACATAAACACACACACACACACACACACGTTTGTTTTTGTGAATTGTTGGTACATTCATAGGTTTCCATTTAATTTTCATTAAACCCGATCCTCACCATGGAAATGAAACTCATTCTGTATGATTTTATAAGCCTTTTGTAAAAATGTTGACATGATGCAATGCCATCATAGGTGACCTTATAATTTATCCATGTCATTATACATATTTTCGTCCTGATATGTCAAAAAAACACACTCATATGATCAAAGATATTGCCAGTAAAGTTTTGACAATCTCTCTGTGTGCAGTGAGGAGACATTCAAAAAGAACATGTATCTCTCTCTGGACCCAAATGTTACTGGTGTTTTCACTGGGCCTTATCCGTTTGGAATTGATCCGGTAATTCATTCAAATTATTGACACTGTTGGAAATAACATTGCAATATCCTTTTATTATTTGACATGATGGTTCCTCCCAACACCTAAATTATTTTAGTATGTGAAATCCTGAACTAAACCGATTCTTCATCTCCTCAGATTTGGGGTCTGGCCAATAATCACCTGACGTTCCTCAACAGCTATAAGATGAAGATGTCTGTCATTATTGGAGTCATCCATATGACCTTTGGTGTGTGTTTGTCTTTCTTCAACTACATGTGAGTATGTTTTTACGGTTTTAAAGTGATCTTCAACTGCATTTTATGTTGTCGTGTTTCTTAAGCTGTTACAGAAAACTTTAGAAATAATATATACATATAACGTTGTATAATATAGTAATATTGCTGTACATATTCAGTTCAATTCACCTTTAACTGTATAGCGCTTTTACAATGTAGATTGTGTCAAAGCAGCTTCACATAAAAGGTCAACATACACTTATCAATTTGTATAATGCATTCACTACTTCTATTTTTAAAATATATTTATTTGCTTTTTTCTCTGTAACTCTGTCGCACTGTAGAAGTTCTGTCATGAAAACTAACTCCTCGTATGTGTGAACATACCTGGAAATAAGGCTCTTATAAAACAAACTCAGTCCTGGAGGGCTGGTGTCCTGCATATATTAGTTACAACCCCAAATAAACACACCTGAACCAGCTAATCAAGCTCTTTCTAGGTGTACTATAGCTTTGGGGGACTTGCCTCCACATGCAATGTCTGCTCCCACTAACTTTATCTCAGATCTTGTAAAAAATGTACTTAAATACTAAACATTCAAGTTGACACTAGAATAACATGCTTCTTGAATAACTCAATTTTAAATAAGATTAAGTAGGCTCATGGAAAACTTAATATAAAAAGTGTTCACATATCTTTTGAGAGCTTGTTAATTGAGATGTAGAACATATGGAAAGCGGCTGCATAGAGAGAGACACTGCACGCGCTGATGAAGATTTAAGATGAAGCATTTCCTGTTGTTCACATCTTTATGTCCGTTAACGCTAGAAACTTTGCATGTAATAGATACATTTTATGAAATACAAATACTTACAGTTTGTCGCTTACAATCCAGAGCTTTGGCGGTTGGAGGAGTTTTTAGCCAAATCCAGCACTGAACAGAGAGATTCTGGAAGCTATCTTTTGTCAAAGCTAGCTATATGTTTTTTTTTTTTTTTTTTTATAATTCTCTGGAACATAAATAAAATTAGATTGTAGGCACTTCTGTCTTTGTGTCATGTCCTTTGGAAGCCCAAATACAGAAACGGAGCCAGCTCTGTGAAAATAGCAGTGTTTGGACGGCATATTAGCTTTCTCTGTCATATTATAGCACTACAGTGCCTCTGGCAATGCTCGTAACATGAAGGGTTCATGATCTCATTAACCCAGATGTTTTTTTGTAGTCCCCAAACTTTGTTCGCTGTAGGCTTTGCTTAGCTAACTCTGTAAAAGCCAATGTCTCCCTTTGCACTGAACTTAGAGCATTCAGAGATGTTATGTTCACACAGCAACATCGCACATTAACTTAACATGAAGTATAAAATATGATATCGTAGTGGACTTTCCCTTTAAACATTAACCGTAACATTAATGGCACAGCTTTTTAAATGAACTGCACGATACACATGCACCAAACTATTAACAAACAAGCAAAACTATTAACAAAATTAATCAAAGCACAGTTTGAAATACCTATAACTTATTAATTGAATAATCTTTTTAACTCTTCATCTTCACGTGCGCATCTATCTATCCAAACCCACGTCAGGAAAGACACGTCATTCCATTCCTAAAATGTTCTTTTGCATTGCCATTTAAACCATGATTGATATAAATCTGTCCGTATTCACTATTTCTTCTCTTTTCCTTCAACTGCGTAGACATTTCCGAGAGGTCAGCAGTGTGTTTCTGGTATTGATCCCGGAGTTGTGCTTTATGTTGTGTCTGTTTGGATACCTGATCTTCATGGTGATTTATAAGTGGCTGGTCTATGGTCCTGTGAATTCTGACTCTGCTCCCAGCATCCTCATCCACTTCATAGACATGTTCCTGTTTACTGAGAACAAGGATAACAAACCACTCTACACAGGCCAGGTGTGTGTGTGCAAGTGCATATCCTGATCTCATCTTTGCTTTAGCATCACAAAACTTTTGTGACTTAGAATGAAGTGTACATCTTAAATTCTTTATGGTTTATTCTTAAAAGTGACTTGGACTCCACTGATACATAGTTAAAACTGTTCTCTGATATCTACATAGAAGATACACTTAAAGCCACTTTATAAGGTACACCTGTCCAACTGCTTGTTAACGCAAGTTTCTAATCAGCCAATCACATGGCAGCAACTCAATGCATTTAGGGATGTAGACATGGTCAAGACGATCTGCTACAGTTGAAACAGAGCATCAGAAAGGGGGAGAAAGGTGATTTAAGTGACTTTGAATGGCATGGTTGTTGGTGCCAGATGGGCTGGTCTGAGTATTTCATAACTGCTGATCTACTGGTATTTTCACACACAACCATCTGTAGGGTTTACAGAGAATGGTCCAAAAAAGAGAAAATATCCAGTGAGTGGCAGTTCTGTGGGCACAAATGCCTTATTGATGCTCAAATAACCACTCGTTACAATCGGGGTATGCTGAAGAGCGCAACGCATTGAACCTTGAGGCAGATGAGCTACAGCACCAGACAACCACACCGGGTGCCACTCCTGTCAGCTAAATAGAGGAAACTGATACTACAATTCACACAGGCTTACCAGATTGGAAAAACGTTGCCTGGTCTCATGAGTCTCGATTTCTGCTGCGACATTCGGATGGTAGGGTCAGAATTTGGTGTCAACAACATGGAAGCATGTATTCATCCTGCCTTGTATCAACAGTTCAGGCTGCTGCTGGTGGTGTAATGATGTGGAAGATATTTTCTTGGCACACTTTGCACACCAAAGCTTACATAAGTATTGTTGCTGACCATGCTTATTGCTTTATGACCACAGTGTACCCATCTTCTGATGGCTACTACCAGCAGGATAACGTGCCATGTCATAAAGCGTGAATCATCTCAGACTGATTTCTTAAACATGACAATGAGTTCACTGTACTCAAATGGCCTCCACAGTGACCAGAACTCAATCCAATAGAGCACCTTTGGGAGATCATATCATGGACGTGCAGCCAACAAATCTCCAGCAACTGCATGATGCTATCATTTTAATATGGACCAAAATCTCTGAGGAATATTTCCAGTACCTTGTTGAATCTATCCCATGAAGAATTAAGGCAGATCTGAAGGCAAAAGGGGGTCCAACCCAGTACTTGCGAGGTGTACCTAATAAAGTGGCCAGTGAGTGTATGTAGCTCGGGTAAGTGCAAAAAATCTCCAGAAGTGGTTTTACATGTCTAGGTATTGCCTATGCAAATGATTTTACCTTACCTTGTAATGGTTAAGCAAAAATAATCATCTTTAGCTGTCAAAAAAAAAAAAAAAAAAAGACGCAAGAAGGCTAGGACCGAGTGAGCTACCTGTAAGCAACTCTATCCTGGTTTGCTAATGAGTTATGTGTTATTGATGTATTATAGGCTTAATTATAATTATACCTGGCAAAATAAACTGATATAGATGTATCTAGAGTTGTATTCAGTGGGCTTTTCATATATGTAAACATAGACAGGAATTAATGTCAGCATCAGCGTAAACAGATTTTCATCTTCCTGTCCAAATTGCCAAACTTTGTTTTATGAAGTTTATTGACATCCTTTTAGTCCAAAATAAGACACCATGCATAAACGTGCATTAAACCGTTTGCATCTGTTGCCTCATTACAAACAAGTTTCACAATATATACATTAAACTACCAAAAGATACAGTTAAACATAGCTTATTCCTTTTGCTGAAACTTATCTGTTTTAACTGTTTTTAGCATTCTGACAGCTGATGAGAGGCTCAGTACCTCAGAACTGCTGAATGCATGTCCCATTTTCCAAATAAGAGTCCCACACACATAGGATATATATGCTGGAACATAAGGAAACCATTTTAGTAATGTTGTTATTGCAATGGAAAATGTTGCGGCCAATCAAATGCTGCTGGGGGTGTGCATGTCAGTCATTTAGAGTGTTTCGTACTAGACAGTGTACGTAATGGACAACAATGTACAGTGGTTCCCACACATAGACTTTTCCTGGGTGGGCCACACAGATATATTAACGGCCACCCAACAATATTTAGTGACACTTTTTTTTTTTTTTTTTTTTTACCATTATTATCATCCTTTTACACTTTTTTTATTATATATTTTTTTTTGTATCTGCCCAATATAACCAAACATCCACGATCAAAATCCACGAGTGGAAAATCTTCTCTCATTTACTCATTTAGATCAGTGTGTGGAAGACCTATCACTACTCTCACAAACAGTCTCGCATGCTCTGCTGACCCACAGAGATGCGCCTTGGGACTCAAAAATTAATCTGGCCAGGTTTTCTAACTGCTAAAATGTCCAGAATTTGACTTTTGCTTTTGCTTTCTAATGCTGTTGTTAATTGTATGCGTTTTTGCATTACCTTTTTATTTAAGCCTACTTTCGCTTGGCTTCGCTGCTGACGAGTTACAAGCTCGAGAAACAATAAATAATTAATTCTTTAATCTAAACAACTCAGAGAAACTGTACTATATACTCAGAGAGGATAAAATGACTGGTCTAAACTTGCTGCAAAATATATGTACATCATTAGTCATCGTTAATCAAAGCATTTGCCTTATTTAAATAATCATTGTATAATCCTTGTATAAAAGATTTAAAGTAATCTTGTAATTATTATAATGTTTAGAGAAATTGACTGATTTTATTCCTTTTTCTCTTTATTATTCATTTGCTGTATTTTTTTTATTTTTATGATGTTAATATTTTACATAGTCTTTATTTATATACAAATCTAAAATGCTTAGGCATTCAAGCTTGCTTTGAGCTTAAAAGAGAGATAGAAGCAGATTTAACCTGTTAGTGGCTGCACATGGCTCCTGAATAGTAAAAAAAGTAAGATAAATAGTGGACTTTTTTAACTTTAACCCATTCAAAAGAAACAATGTATAAAAGTGTCATAATAATAATCAAAATTATTGCTAAAAATTAAGTTATGTTTTGGTTGTCGCTTATAGTTATCTATTTATCTAATCTGGGTAAATGGTGTGTTTCGATCCGGGTACCAAACCTGTGGGAAGCACTGATGTATATCCTGTTTTTTGTTGTACAATAGTGATGTTGGTTTATTTGCATCTTGAATGTCCGGAATGTAATACTTAAGCATTTTCCTCAAGACTTCATGTCTCCTTCAAATTATTTAGCCCAATCAGCAAAAAAAATGATAAAGTCAACCCATGTATTTGTGTCTCTAGATGACTGTGCAGAAGGTTCTAGTGTTTGTGGCGGTGTTGTCTGTTCCTGTGCTGCTATTGGGGAAGCCGATACAAGAATACCTCTCACATAAGAGGAAGAGAAGAAATCCTACAGTAAGCTATTCATCTGCTTTAAGTATTTGGATATGGACTCATGTTTACCAATGTGTAACTATGATCTTATCTTCTGCAGGAAGACAGACGTCCTCTTCTTGCAGAAAACGGCTCTATAAATTCACAACAAGGAGATGTGGATGCAAGAGGAGGAGGAGGAGAGGAGGAGGTGAGATGAAAAAAGGAGTTGTAGACTGTCAATTAGTTATTTTTAATGATCCGTTTAAACTTGATTTACAAGGAGTAAGACATTTACTCCTACACTACAGAAATTTCTTTAATTCACAACATGTCAGTGTTGCATTGCAAAAACTCACATTTTATTAAAGAAATTATGTAAAACGGTAAAAGTTCCCCTTATTTCACAAACCATCCATAAAAATGAACGGTATTTTTGAGACTTATTGGGAACTTACTTTCTTGCTTCTCTCATTTAGCACAAACCCAGATGTGTTCACACAGGGTTCCACTTAATTTTAATTAGTTACTGTATATACGTCTCTGTACATTAAAAATGGTCAGACTGTAAAATAAAATAAAAATTTAAAATAAAAAATTTCTTTAAAAAAATTTTTTTTCAGAAAATAACTGGCATTTTAGAAAATGTCAAATAAAGTAAAATAAAAAAATTCTAATTTGTGCAAACTTATGCTTTGTCTTTCCATCATACATTATTTGAAAGGAGTTTGATACAGCGAACGTCTTCATGCACCAGGCCATTCACACTATTGAGTATTGTCTTGGGTGTATCTCCAACACGGCCTCATACCTGCGGCTCTGGGCCCTCAGTCTGGCTCATGCACGTAAGTCAAGTCATTTATGTTTCTATAGCACAATTGTCAAAGCAGCTTTACAGAGAAAATGGGCAATAATGGAATGCAGTTTAAACAGTGTGAAAAGTACACTTTCAGTTTAGTTTAATGCAGATACAGTCATTGTTGGAGGATGTGATTCACTGTAGGCCCTACCAGCCCAACTTAGGCAAAGGCAATTGTCAGTATGCTTGCATGGACAACAATATTCCAGTGATAACAATTAGGACTGCGAAATGAAATCACAAATTAAATTAAGCAAAGCTTCGGTTGTAATGCACATTTTGTCAGGAAAGCACTGTTCTGTAATCAGTAGTATCCTCTTAAGTCCAGAGGGGGCTCTGGCATAGAAACTCAATCACTCACAAAGATGTTATAGGAATCCAAATGAATGGGAATAACATAAAATAATGAACCGAAGAGAATATTCAATCATAATCTAAAATAATATTAAAGGAAACAAAATAATCTTATCAATGTTTTATAATTGGAGTCAGATAAAACGAGGATAAATATATTAATATTTTAAACCACCTCATACTAAAATTGGAGTCAGATATTCAGATATGAGTTAAGTTTAAAGTAAATCAACATTGTGCACTGGAAAGACCGAACATGCAGTGAACCTTCATCCACCAGTGGACACCGTCATTGGACCAAATGGCTGGACCCTACAATAGTAATAGTTGTTGATTTGAGTTATATTTGGGTTGATGGTAAACCACACTGTTACTTTGTATCAAAGCTATCTGACATTATCAAGGTGACTTTGTGACACCGTTTAATTGAGAAGAATAAGTAAATGACAAGTAAAACAAAACAAAAAAACTCATGTAAACACCTTAAACATTCAAAGTAAGGTAAATAACCTGATATCTGCTTTTCATGTAAATTTACTAAGTACTTTACCCATTAACAATTGACCAACAAAGCACGCTGTTATCATGATTGAGGAGCCTCATGACTATTTTTCTTCTTCTTTTAGAGTTATCCGAGGTGCTGTGGACGATGGTAATGCGACAATCCTTCGGTCAGCTCAGTTATGTGGGCTCAGTCATGGCGGCGCTTGTTTTTGTTGGCTTTGCTGTGTTAACCGTGTCTATCCTGCTCGTCATGGAAGGGCTGTCTGCTTTTCTACATGCACTTCGACTTCACTGGTGAGAGAAACATGTGTCCACATACACACAGAAATCATCTTTTAGATATCAACACTGAGTCTTGCCTACTTACTGCAACCCAGCCTTCCCCTTATATATGTCCTAACCAGGGTTTTACATTAACTGTTTTAATCACTGGCCACTATGGCTAGTAGTTTTCCAATGTTACTAGCCACTCTACATTTTCACTAGCCACCATTTTGTTGTTAGGGAAATATATTTTATATGCATAAATTTGACATTGACTTGCTAAAATTACTTGATTTAAATTTTTTGTTATGTCCACATGCGTCCTTATTCATTTAGCTTTTTGTGTGTCGAGTATGAGCTTGCTCAATGAGCATGAGCAAATGGGTCATGGTTTCATAGTATTATATTGCAATAATTTTTTATTTCACATAACTTTTTTAGAGCACAAAATTAACAATTTACCAAATTTATCTCTATAACCACACTAAACAATAATTATTCCTTAGCCACAAATTTTTAATGTGTCAAAACAAGCAAAATATAGCTGTATACTATGCTTTTTATTTAACAAAACATTTCTTCAAAAAGAAAGAAAAGCAATTGACTTTTAAAAAAATAACTATTGTCATGTATCAAAAATAAGCACAGTAATCTGTCCTGGCTAAAGAATTCTCAGATCACCAGTAACTGCACATAAATGTAGAGTTCATCTCCCATTAAAGCAATGTTGTAAAAAAAAATAATAATAATAATTAAGCCATTTTAACAAAAATAAAAGCAAATAAAAGCGTAAGCGTAAAAGCGTAAGCGTAATTTAATAATCAGTTTAAAGTGAAAGTAACCGGTGCTGCTTACAAAAAGACAACTATTGAGCTCTTAAAAGCATCTGGACTGTGAGTGCATTCATCACTTTTTGTCTAGTTTATTTGAAAGAGAACTGATGACAGTTGCGTTTCCAGAACCTGTTCCAGACACTGTTGCTTCACGATTTGGGAGCGCGCACTCGTTCAGCAGTCGCGCGCACGTGTTTTAAGAAGTCGCGGTCATCACATCAGCTGTTAGCATGATGATCATCATCCACTCATTCGATATTCACTTGCTGTTTTTTCTGCTCGCGTGATCACAATTATTTTACATTTCGATTCTAAGATCACATTTGCACGCATATTGGGTCATCCTTATATTGTCGAACCCTGCTTTAGGAAAACTACAATTTAAAAATTATTTTCAACCAGCCAAAGTGGCCAGTGGGATTTTCTTTCTAACCCGCCAAAGCTGAAATCTACCCGCATTTGGCGGGTTGGCGAGTGTTAATGTAAAGCCCTGGTCCTGTGGTGGTTTTCTTGGTTTTTCTCTTACTAAATCAAACTCAGTCTGGAGGTTATGAATATCAGAAGAATATACTTTATTGTCGACAACAAAGGAGAACTTTCAGGAGACCCCCAGTAGCATCTCTGTCTGAAAAATTCTGCCTCCCTAATCTCCTGGCCTGTTTAAATACACTTTGACAACAATTATTTTCCTTTGTTCTCCATACATTACACAAGATCCCTCCCCTAACCCCAAATTCCACCTCTGACATCTGTTTCCTGAGACACCTCAGGCTCTTTTACCACTCTCTTTTCATCCCTTCTTTTATGACCCCTAGTTGTTTCCTCAAGCCATTTCCCATGTCCAATTGTTTTAATGGTATGCAAGTCTACAAGCAGATTATACACATATAACCTGAATATATAGATTAACTTCACACTCCAAAGAGCACAAAATCCACCTCATATAATCCCTCCTCTTAAGACTTTAAGTCTTAATAATCTTGCTTTTGGCCCATAGTGCAACTCTATGACCTAGCCCTCAGTTATACTACCTAATGACAAATATATGTCACAGTATTATTACAAATGACCAAATCATGTAATTGCACTTTGGAATAAAATCGAGCCAAACTTCTGCGCCCACTATTGACGAGGATACAGTAAAAGACTCGATTCTATTTTGTTGTTATCATAAAAGGTATTGTTTTAAGCATACAGGTGGTTATACTTTGCTTCTGGGGGTCATGGTTATTTAACACACAGTAAAAAATAAAATTAAAATATTAAAATAAAAAATAAACATAACATAACCCAATCTCTCAATATATGGTCACAACACACTATTCTAATCTAACATCCACAAACATAATCCGTAGAGTATGTTGATCTTCAGCCCAGATACTTTGCGTATCGTAGAGAGCCGCCGTTTTGGGGTAGAGGTTACTAGCACTTAACACCCAAGGCATGGATCCTCTTCATCATCCTCTTCTTTATCTAAACTATAAAAATTTTTAGCACTAGTTCATCTTTTTGAACCTAAATCTGGCACATACTTGCGAGCATTCTTTGTTTCGTTCTAGCCTTAAAAAGTGTTGCTAAAGACTTTATGTTGAGAGTCTATAACCTGAAGTTGTGGTGATTATCATCACTTGAATTTGTGGCACCTTCAGTATTTCTCACTCAGGTATATAATCAGAATTACTCTTTTAACTGTTCTGATGAACTGCTTCTGTCACACTTTGCAATTCGTTGGTTTGAGCTTTGGGATTTTCTGCCTCCTCTGTTTCCCGTTAGCTTTCTCTTGCTGGAGTGTTTTTCCTTTGGCTGTCTTGTGCTGTGGTCCAGATGGTATCCAGTTGATGGCATCCCCTTTGGTAACCTTGGCATAAGATCCATTTCTCCTGATTTCACTCCACTTTCTCCAGAAAACCTCAGATATTCTCGATCACCGGATTAATCTCCTTCTTCTGGTCCTTTCTGGTTTCCTGTACAGATATCACTTTGCACATAGCAGTTAGTTTCCTCATAAAAGACCAAACTTCTTTCCAATGCATTCGAAATGTTCTCCAAACATTCCAAACGGTTATATGCGAAGTTATTTGCGAGATTACATGCAAGGGTCGACCCAATAATACTTCATGCAATGTTAGTTGTTTGTTTCTGTCAGTTTTCATGCAATCACTTATTAATGCAAAAGGTATATTATTTTAACACATCTTGTTAAACTAGGCCTTGATGAATCATCTTTAGCTCTTTCAATTATTCCTAACAATTATGTGTAATTGCTTAATTTTTTTTTCAATTTCCAATACTTTATCAATACATTTACTTATCTATTCACTGAATCACATACCCACTTATTTATCTACTTAATTACCTTTATTCACTTTAATTGACTTTAATTACTCTAATTTATTTTTAAATGGAGACACATTAAACTTATTTCTGAAGATATTGCAAATCTGAGACTTCTCTTGTCTTAAATGTAATAACTGTTCCTTCTTTCCTGCTCTGCTAATGGAATTACCTTCACTCATCTACCACAACTGCCATGCCCAAAAACTTGTATCTCTTGCCCTAAATTAATTTTATCATTTCACAACATCCACTATGAAGTTCTTGAATAACCCATTAGATCTATTGTTGTTCCTCTATTCACATTCTACTTTGCACAAATGTCACATGTGGACAACAATTCAATAATTACTGCATTTAAAATGGATAATTTTTTCAAATCATTTTGCTTGCTGCTTAATTTTCCTTATCACTTCACCCTTGATTCAAACCATGTACATCGCCAATGACAATATCTAGAAATGCTATTGTATCAACAATCTGTACTTCCTATTATAAAAATCATACCTATCTTTTTGGCTTCCCTTTGATGCTATACATATTGTTCATAAAGACTTGTATGTTATTTAATTTGCACTATCATCTAATTGAGGTTGTGACTCTATACTAGTGTTAGACCTGCTACCTTATTTTCTTTAATGTAAAATCAATTTCTTATTTATCATCTTAACAATTATTATTGCATCTAGAATAAATACAGAATCTTGTTAACACTAAACCCGTCATCCCTAAAAAGTTTTATTTATGTCTTTTACTTAGCTTGAGCTAGATGTACTTGCAGATAACTAAATCCTACACGTTACAATATTCATCGCAAAATATTCTAAATCCTTTTATGCATTCTAATCTATGTATGTATATCCGCCTATTTACTTTAATTGTAACCAAGTGTCTACCCTCCTCTGTTAATTACCTAAACAGAAATCAATTAATTACTTTAACATTTTTGGCATCCAAACTAACAAATTTAAGTACAGTGCGTGTTAGGAACCTCTGCTAAGAAATTCACTGACTGTTCTTAAATCATAAATTTTACAACCTCTACTTTTGTCTGTTTTGATTAACGCCATGATCAAACTTTAAATTTTAATCAAATTAAAATAAAATCCATTGTATTAGTTACCTACACAATCACAACCAAATTAGAAATGCCATAACATATTTAAATGTTTCTAATATTGCTATGTTCTCAAAAGTTTCAATAATGCCTATTCCAGCATATAACAGACCTGCATCTGGTTTAATTTTTTATTAATCCTCCCTATGCCGGCTAATTTTGTCTACCTCTAATGTCCTGAACGTTAATCATTATTAAAATTTGACATTTACCTAAATAATTTCTTATTTTGCATTTTATATTAATTAACATTTTTCACTTTTCAGCATTTTCAGCTCCTAATTCCTTCCTGTTCTCACATCAAACTGGTTATTCATAAACTTTTTGTTGTAATTTTCTACAAGTTGACTGAAAAATCACTGGATTTCTTTATAGGTTCCTCTCTATCTGATCTGATTTTTCTCCTTTAGTCCTTAATTCTTTTTTGCTTTTAATTATTTCTTCACATTTGTAAAACAACCTATTTTCTGTTTTTAAACACTTTTCTCTTTCAAATATTATTTTAGTACATTTAGAATTGTTACTTTTTGGCTTATTCAGTACTGTGAGTTCATTTTACTTTTTTTGTGTTTCTATTTCTTCTTTAAATCACTTTTCTGTCTTAATCTCTGACATAATTTTTCTCCCAAATCTAAGTTTAGTTTACTCAAAATAAGTTTTCCCTAATTTTAACTTAAATACTTAACTCCATCAACTTCTAACCCAAATTATTATTTTTTTTAGTTATCAAAAACTGTCTTTTATTATCTTTTTTATCACCACCATGCATTATAATTTATCCTCCTATGTTCAATAATCTCTATGAATTAACCTATGAAAATGAACCAAAATAATTTAACATTCTTCATAATTTATCATTTCAACATAACACATTTAAAGTTTCATCGTACATTATCATCTAAGACTTTTCACAGTTTACATGATACTTTTCTTTTATTCAAATTGACAGGAGTCTGATTTGATACAAGAATGGGTAGCTACACTTTTGCTCTTATTTTGCCCTCTGAGTGGTCACATTGTAGTCAATTTGGACTATAGGTCGACTGCTTTGAGATGGACTACCAGACTCCCCCTCCTCACACCCTGAGAAGACAACTGGTTCATAAATTGGTGTAGTCTTTTCTGTGGTGTCCATATCAGGGCACAGTGTTTCCCCCTTCTTTCTTAGTGCTGGCTTCTTTCATTGAGCTGTTGTAAAGTTCTGGTGGAGCGCTTTTTCTCTTTGATCAGTTCATCAGCTTGTTTGCCTCTTTTTAGTGTCTCTGAACATAAGTAGCCTTTCCAGTCCTCAGTAATTCCTGGGCATGCAGTGCCTGCCTCACTGCTTTCACAAATGTCCACAGCCAACAGTTTGTCCATTGTGTTTTTCAAACACCTTTTCCATTTGCCAGTGCACTCAGAGATGTCTGGTAGGTAAGAGACCACAGTCCCCCAAAGTCCATCCCTATGTCCTCTAAAAGTAATATATGGAATTTAGCTCATAAAAGTCTTTCCTTCTTTCCCATTTTTTTTTTCATCAAATGAAGACTCCTCTCATCTATTTTCTCCTCTTTACGGTTTAACAGTTTATTTTTCTATTTCTTCAGTGTTCTTCTAAATAATTTCTTTAGCTTCAGATTATGCTTTACTTTACATTTCTCCTCATCTATGCTAGTGTTCCTTTACTAACCACTCATTTTTACATTGTAACATTTTCTATACTCAGTTTCTATTTTTTCACTGCTTACATCAAATGTTTCTTCTGTTTGCCATTTGTCATTATCTTATCTTTTATTTTCTCTGTCACATATTTTAGTATTGCATTTTTATTTCCATATCTGTTTTTCCATACCTGATTTAATTCAACAATACTACATGGTGGCCCAATATCTGGTATAACAGTTCAAAATCATTACTGCTATACCTCAGGGTTCATATTATTACTTAAACTCACATATTTATTTAATAAAAGCATTTTTCATTTTTTAATTGCAATGTTTACTTATCAATTTAGCTTCTTACTGCTTAAACTTTAAAATTATTTTTTTTTAACTCACTCTAATGCATTCTTTAACATTTACCTAGCTTCTATGATTTTCGTCTGAATCACTGTACTTTACTACAAACAAATGACATAGCTGACTTTGAGAAAGATGAAAAAACATTTTTTTCCCTTAAATCCAATCAAATTCTCTAAAGTCAATTATTTCTTTAAATTGTTACTGCTTTTTTCTTTTTATCTTATCTGTTCAATGTGCCTATATTGTAAGCATATTTTAAACATCTAATTTTATCTATGAAACAGTGGACTTATTTTTTCTATTTCTATTTTATTCTTTTTCCTTTCTGTAATTTAAGTTTTTAGCTCTTAAGTTTTCTTATACATTTTAAAACTTATTTTGTTACACATTTTATAATTAAATCTTCAATTAATCAATATTCATTTTCAAGTTTTCTTTTTCTATTTTGTTCTCAATCAAAGAACTAACTTATAATTTATTCATTCATACTTATTTAGTAAATCTATTTGTTTATTAATACATTCTTTTACTCTATACTTCCTTTATCTCTATATATATTGATCACTATGACTTCATTTATTCTTTTTCATTAGTAAAGTTTCAAACTCTTTTCTATATAATATAACTCTATTATTAGTTTTTCCTCATTTAATTTATCTTACTATACTACTTTATAATTTATCTATTCAGTAATAACTTATATTCTATCCAAATTATGTTAATGTCTATGTCATTATTTCATCTATAGTTTGATCTCCTCTCTTTTACTCTCCTCTTCTCTGTTTCCCTAGTGCTGTAAATAGGCAATCTATTGTTCACACATGGACACCATAAATCTCTCTCTTACCCCCATCCTGAAGCAGACTGTCTTTCACCTATTGCTATGTCAGGAATTTCAGTTCACTCTGCCTATTGTTCTTTTTTTTAACATATTCAACCTTAAAACACAAAGATAATTTCAGAAAAATGTTTAACTATTATATTATTCTGCCTTTTACTCTGTGTCTTTCAAATGCAACATGTTCCATTAGTTTTGATTTAAGAGACTCCTCTCTTTATATCATAATCTCTTCTCTTAAACTGCATCAATCACTATTCCTATTGTTCTTTAAATCACACCACACATATGCAGCCCTCCTTTTATATTATAATATACTATAATCATTATTTTAACCTACTCCTTATTGAAAACATACTTTTAAACACATTCACACTTCTAATCTTATTACTTTTCCTCTTCTCATTCACTCCTCTCCTCATCCCCCCATCCTCATTCCATTCAAGGAGGAGGAAGGCAGTCTTCTCTGCACACCAATGTGGACTATTTTGCCACAATCTGAAGCAGCAAATACACAAACACTTCAATTAAATAAATACTCTTCACTACACTCCTCTTGAGTGACCTGTCCGAGCAGCCCTCTAACCTTAGAGCGGTAACCACAGGCTTTCGCCTACCCATGCAGCCCTTTGTTTATCTCATTTAACAAAGCGGTATCGTAGGTCTTAGCGCGCATCTCTCTATTTTAATCTGCTTTAATCTCTTAACTGTTACCACACATTAAGGACTCTCACTTAAAACTTATAAATGCTCTATGCATTTCTTACATCATTATTAATTTCCCAAATCTGGGTAACAGTTACTAGTGATTGTTTATCCTATCCATCAAGGCCCACTTAGGAAAACACAGATCATTTGCATACCTTACTCTGCTTTAATCTCTTAACTGTCACCACACATTAAGAACCCTCTCTTAAAACTTATAAATGCTCTATGCATATCTTATATCATTAATAATTTTCCAAATCTGAGTAACAGTTACTAGTTAATGTTTATCCTATCCATCAAGGCCCTCTTAGGAAAACACAGATCATTTGCATGCAAATTATTTTTCTTCTGTTATTCAAAACCCCTTTTTTTCTTTAATATCTTTTTTACATTTACTTTTAATTCTTTAAAGCTGGAGAAACAGTTCAAGTGTATTTACCTGTACAAGCAGGTCCTGGCAGAAAAAACACAAACTAATAAGCATAAAATCGCTTACCGTTTTTTATTGTGGCCACATATTTGTGTTTTCTCTCCAGTCCAGCATGCACAGCAACACCAGTCTTGCTCCTTTCCAGCCCACCCAGAGGGACGCCAAATGTGGTGGTTTTCTTGGTTTTTCTCTTACTAAATCAAACTCAGTCTGGAGGTTATGAATATCAGAAGAATATACTTTATTGTCGACAACAAAGGAGAACTTTCAGGAGACCCCCAGTAGCATCTCTGTCTGAAAAATTCTGCCTCCCTAATCTCCTGGCCTGTTTAAATACACTTTGACAACAATTATTTTCCTTTGTTCTCCATACATTACACAAGATCCCTCCCCTAACCCCAAATTCCACCTCTGACATCTGTTTCCTGAGACACCTCAGGCTCTTTTACCACTCTCTTTTCATCCCTTCTTTTATGACCCCTAGTTGTTTCCTCAAGCCATTTCCCATGTCCAATTGTTTTAATGGTATGCAAGTCTACAAGCAGATTATACACATATAACCTGAATATATAGATTAACTTCACACTCCAAAGAGCACAAAATCCACCTCAGTCCTAACTATAACAATGCGACGCTGCAACACAATGGTATCTTTTCCATGTTAAAGGGAGTTTTTGTCTTCACCATGACATCAACATGCAAAATTTCCATTTTAGAAATGGTTTCTCTTTCTGCAATGAACAACAATAGCATAAACTTTTATAGCAATGATCACCTTATGTACAATTATGTGCTTTGTTCAGTGTTAAATGCTACTAATGTAAATTTAAATGCCATTTTATTGGAAATTACTAGCAAACATATAGTTTTAAAATGAATGTGACTCAGTGCAAACCAACACATTTCAGTCTCTCAGCATGTACTTTTAATAATGTTTAATATGTATCAATTACGTTAAACCGCTGTCCATTTGGTTTGGAGTGCAGTGCACTATTCTGCGCTTCTAAATGGCTGGTACTTAAATGGTTTTTGTGTCGTATTGCAGACAGCTAAATTATCACTGCAATCTTGATGCACATTAGTGGTAAAGATTTTGTGTAAGATATTATCACATATGCACTGAAAAATTACTTAGACCTAAATTTTTAATGACCTACACACATTTATCGTGTATTTGGTTTACACATTTTTAATATGCCCTAGCAGACGCAACATATAATAAAAATCTACTTTAAAAAAATAAATAAATAAATTGTAAATTGTGTGCTTTTAGCTACAACAGCAGTGCACTTTTAGCCCTAAAGTCACAATAGAATGATGATGATAAATTCCAATACTGATTATTTATTGACTTGGGTGTCCAATCTGTCCAGATAAGCAGGTGATTTAGGATGAATCTATCATACAACCCCTTGCAGAAAGTATTGAATTCTTTTAATCCATGCCTAAGATAATTCAAGCTGTTTTTAAAAGCCAGAGGTGGTGCAGCAAAGTACTAGTGGTGTTGTTATTTGCTGATTCCCTATTATTTTCCTCAGATTTGTGTAATTCCCTATTTTTTTTCTTCTGTTTGATTTGTAAAAACAGTTGTAATTGACTACAGTGTTCTTTCTTTCTTTTATTTTTCTTTATTATTATTATTATTATTATTATTATTATTATTTGACAGTTTCAAACAGCCAGAGGGTTGGATTGTTGAATGAAAATAGTTTTGTGGCATGTATGTGTTTTGTTTGTTTTTTCTACCCAGTTAAACATTTGAATGAACATCTTCCAAGAATGGTGATTTCATACATATTGCCAGGGGTAGAATCCTCAAAATAGTATATCAAATCCTCTCCAGTATCTGATATGTTATACTCCCTTCAAGACCTTATTGCTATATGCGCTTGGGCAAAATCACTAGGCAGAGCTGTGATAATAATTAAGTAATGCTATTGGCTGTTTTTCAAAATGGGGAGGGGCTATTCTATATCCCACCCCTTCACTTCAGGAGACTTTTAATGTATTTAAGCCTGATTATTTACATGTATTTACGTGAACTCATTGTTGTAAAAAAAATGCTGGGATCCACACAGTTCCTTCATGTTGTTTCTACACAAATAGATTATATTAACTTAATTGTTTTTGCAATTTAATTCGAATTAAAAATAAACAAACACGTTCCAAAACAAACTCAAGAATTGTGTTGATTCAACTTATTTTATATAAGCAGCTTGAAAAAGCAGCAAAAATAACTGTTTTGAGTGATGATTAGGATTCTGAATCTGAAATGCCTCTCTTTTCTCTCTCTGTTTTGCAGGGTGGAGTTTCAGAATAAATTTTACAGTGGAACAGGGTACAAGCTCACTCCGTTTGACTTCTCATTCGGTGCTTTCTCTACAAAGTGACCTTCAGTATGAACCAATGGTCTTAGAATGGAAAAAAAAGAAGAGTTATGGAGTTATTTTGCTGGGGGCACAAATCGCATTTTAAAATGTATCATTCAAGGATCTTTCATTTTTTATACTTTATTTTGACCACCACTATACAAAAAAACTGTACCTGAAAATTTGAATGTGAAAAGCTTTGTTATGAATTCACATACATATCTTTAAAATGTTTAAGTACTTGATACGTGCCACATAGAGTCTTTTAGTTGAATGATTTTATTAATTAAGTTGAATGATTTGGTTAAGGTCTTGAGCCCAAAAAAAATAAAGTTCTTTTAACTCTCCATAATCAGATGTGTTTACTGTATAACCACTGATCCATTATGACATCAACTATATAATTATAGTTTGGGCTGCAAGTTCAAGCAGTATTTTACAATTCTAAAAATAATTCAGCACTTATGCGATAGTAAAAGTATTTGTAAAACGCGATGTTTAGTTACACACATGACTCCCAACTTAAAATCCGGTTTAAACTTTTTCAGCTTGTTAATCACTAGCATGTTCAAAATGTCTTGATTTATAGCATTATTCAAAGGGAATGATTATGTTTGTGATTGTTTTGTTGCTTTTTTTATTGCAATAATATTTTGTTTTCATTTTGGAGCTGATTCACAAAGTCCTGCGTGTCAAGCCTTACAGTGATGCTCGCTGATCAATAAAGACCAAAGTCTCTCAATACAGAAAAGGCCACGTTTGTTTGTGTTTGAGGTATTTTTGACAGTAAGTCGCAAAGAGATTATATCTTAAGACTGCATTTAGCCTTTATATAATTGGAAAAAATTACAAGGGATGTGAGAGTGATATAAATGTGGTTGGTTGTAATAAATTTTTGTAATGGGGTATATGTACACATGCTTTTATTTTCAGTCAGCCAGCCCCCCAGGACTTCCGAAGAATTGCCAAGGTGTTTAAGGTCTGATTTCTTTAAATAAAACGGCGATCTTCACTGCCTGGCTGAGACACAATATAAAGTGTTTATCAGACTAAACAAGAAGCTCTGCATTAAATTTTGTATTTTTCTGTGCCATGTCTTTAAAATATGGAAGTTAATTTTACCCCAGTATTTTCAACGGAATTTCTGTCTTTCGTCTCTTTTTAGGCTTTAACAACCAAATGGATGCTTGCGTCTATTTAACTGATTATATTTGATTACATTACAACATCAATGCTGTAAAAGAAATCGTATAAAATTGAAAATAGTCACATAATAATAAAAAATAATAATAATAAAATAGTCTGCTTTCACCGGTAGTTCATCATTGGCTATAAAACACTTGCTGTGCATTAAGGCTTAATCTGCTTAACCACTGAAAAAAAAGTAGTTATGTTCTTGTTTTCCACACTTAAAAAAAACAAAAAAACAGTGTGTGCGTGCGTGCGTGTTTGTGTATATATGTTAGAAATTTCCTTTACTAAAAAGTGGCAATTTGTCAGACATGCTCAAAGATGATGAATTAATAAGTTGTTGAAATAAGATTATATAATATTAAATAAAATATTATTTTGAATTATGATTATTTCATTTTAATTAAAATAACTAATTAAAGTAATAACTAAATTATGATTATTAAGTAAAAAGTTTTTGTCATTCAGAAATTATGCAGAGTAATTATACCAGTTTAATAAAGTTTAAAATGTTTAAGTATAAACTTTTACAGGGTATCGGCGGGGCAATAAAAAGGCTCGAAATGTCTTAAATTTGCTGAAATATTGTGGGGAGGTTTTATAAAATGTTTTTAATCTAATTCATAACAATTATTGTTTAGGGTTTTTTTACTTTAATGTGATAGGACAGCAAAGAACAGACAGGAAAGCATTGGGAGCAGAGAATGGGGAAGGATAAGACCTCGAGCCGGGAATCAAACTCGGGTCGCCGTGAGCACCTTGGTGCTATATATCGGTGCACTTAACAACTATTGGCACCGACCTGAAATGTTGTGTTGTTGGGAGGGTGTCATGGTGGCGCAGTGGGTTGCACAATCACCTCACAGCAAGAAGGCCGCTGGTTTAAGCCTTGGCTGGGTCAGTTGGCATTTCTGTGTGGAGTTTGCATGTTCTTGTGTTGGCAAGGGTTTCCTTAAGGTGCTCCGGTTTCCCCCACAAGTCCAAAGACATCCGCTATAGGTGAACTGGGTAAGCTAAAATTGTCTGTTGTGAATGAGTGTGTATAGATGTTTCCCAGTGATGGGTCGCAGCTGGAAGGGCATCTGCTGCGTAAAAATATGCTGGATAAGTTGGCGGTTCATTCTGCTTCATATCTGGCGACTCCAGATAAATTAAGGGACTAAGCTGAAAAGAACATGAAAGAACTGTGTTGTAGGTCTTAAATAATTTTAAACAGGTCCAAATTTTCCTATATTCATGTAAAGCTAGCCAATCAGACATCCATTCAATCAATCACTAACATTTCGATAAAGGTTCAAACAAAAGTTTATTTATTAACTCTTGACCAATGTGGATTAATCATCCCCCTTACAATAACATTTGTTTTTAATGTATGCCATTGGAAAAAATCTTTAGCGTTTAGCCTTATGTAAGTCTGAAATTTCGTTCATAGGCCTAATGGTCTTAAAAAGTCTTAAATTTGGCTTTATGAAATCTGTACAAACCCTGCATTAATGAAACAAAAAATGTTAATAAGAATAAAAAAGTTAATTATTTAATTTCATTAGGTAGTTATGTTTTATATGATTGGGGTTTTATTCTAAATACTTGATTAAAATGCATTGCAGTCTTGTTTTCGTTGAGTCGATTCTTCCTCTAGAGGTCGATATACCTCAGACGAGAAGTCTTGCGTGAGGTAATACGTAGAAGAAGAAGACGCCATGACGGTGAGCGGCGGGAAACACAATTAAGTTTTTCGCTGTTTCTATCGTAGTCGATTTATTTCTATTTTTGTGAATTTAAACGACTCTTCAGCATGGTTCAAGAGTTTAATGTTCTGAGATGTTTTTCCTGTCAGACCTTTCAAGTGCAGCAGGTGACTTGTTCTACTGTACCTACTCTTCATTCAGATTTAAAATATTTTTCTTTGGTTTGCTCATGTTATACAGAGATAACGTTAGTTGAGTTAAAGTTGCGTTTAAATTCACACATTCGTTCAGTGACAAATTGTGACACTCTCCCTATAAAGTTTTTATATTGTTTACCATGGTAATTTTAGTATTTCGGTCTAGAATTAAATATGACTTGTAAACACTATTTGCCTAAATGAACAATGTTAAGTTACACGTTTGAAAGTCATTGGCTGCTAATATGATTTCACTGTTTAGTATTTGCAAATGATACTTATTGAAATTATACAAAATAGGTTAAAAGTGAAAATCCAAATGTGTAAATATAAAACAAGTTTAGATAAAAGCGTAGATAAACGCTTCATACAAATAATAATTTGCATCAATTATAATTTTCCTTAATATAGATTCTTTAACCCCAATACCATAAAAACAATGCGTAACTAACAGTGTTTTGTCAATTTTAGTATAAAAAATGAGTGTTTATAATATATATATATATAAACGTTACATATTGCTACAATTTCATTTGCCATACACTTTTTTTTAACTGCTAGTTTTTAACCTGTATGTCTGAATAAATTTGAAATAAAAACTTGTTTTATTGTTTGAAGTTATGTGAATAATTCAACAACAAATTGAAGTAGAAACAATTGTTATTAAAATTATTAAAAAAGAACATTATAGACATATTTAAAAGGATTAATACAACAATTCTATTTTTTAATAATTTGTTATTGTTGACTTTTATATTTTAATGGTGTTCTGTATAATTCACTTTGTGGTTTTACTTAAAGAGTTAGTTCACTCAAAATTAAAATGTTGTTATTAATAACTAACCCTCCTGTTAGTTTCCAATCTCCTGAGGTCTTTGTTCGTTTTAAGATAATTTAGATAAAATCCAAGAGCTCTATCACCCAACAATTGCTTGAAATGGAGGATGAGTGAGTTCTCTGACTTCATCTAAAATATCTTAAGTTGTGGTTTGAAGATTAACGAAAGCCTTAGGAGATTGGATGATATAAGAGTGAGTATTAATAACGAAGAGCTTCTGAATCTGAATCAATTCATTTTTTGAATTTTTTATCCAGTACTATCATTCTAAACCACAAACTTTTTTTCCTCCAGGTGAAAAAGGCTAAAAAATGGACTTGTAAAGTGTGTGGTGAAAAGCAGTCGCTGATAAAGGTAAAGCTGAAAACAAGCTAAACTGAACCTGCCACTTGTCTTGGCAATTATTTTAGTGTTAGTTTGATGTGCTTTTTTTTTTTCTTTTCATTTGTTTGTTTTATTTATTCTTTGCAGGAGTTTGGCCGTGGTGCTGCCGCTGACTGCAGACGCCATGTTCAGAAGCTCAATGCTCTGCGTGGGGAGCAGCACCAGCTTAACACTCAACAGTTGCTAGCACAGGGGTGAGCAAACCTTAATGAGATAGGAGATATCTTGGAGAATGTTGAAAACAGGTAGATATTGACTGCAGAGATATTTTGGAGAATGTTAAAAAAGTAGCCATTGACTTTCATAGTAGGAAATGGCTAAAGGTTTCCAACAGTCTACGAAATATCGTTTGTGTCAAACAGAAAAAAATAAACTCTTATAGATTTGGAACAAGTGGAGGATGACAGAACTTTAGTTTATGATTAAACTATCTCTTTAATCTGAGTAATTTCTCATTTAAAAAAAATGAAAGCTGTAGTTTCAATGTCAAATAATGTTTATTAGTATTATATTATAAACATTTGCTTACTTTTATATAACTCCCTAGTATATAGTATGTAAAAACTACAAAACTGTATATATTTTTTAAAATACAGAATTTCAAAACAATCTTCTAGATGTATATTTAGGTCTTTGTGTGAATAATTGGCATTTTTAATATAATACATTTCTGAACAAATGAATAGGTGAACAAGTTAATGTCATGTCACTGACCCATTGACAATTTTATTTTAAGGGATGAAGAGAATGAGAATGAAGATGTTTATGAAGTTCTGGATCCTAAATCAGAGGTAAATGCTGAGTCAGACCTTTTTGACTGCTCAATTGAACTGTTATACCATGTTGAAGTAAAATGAAGACAGTGTACATTAAGTGTACGCACACTGCAAAAACATCTTGCTGCCTTAAAATCAATCAAACTCACTAAACATATTAAGTCAAACTTTTTATTACAAAAAGTGTTTAAACCTGATTAACTTTTAAGTTAAAACATTTGTCATATCACTTTTTACACTGCAGTGTGTAACAATAAATAATCCTATTCTTGATGTAGCAAGGTGAGGCTCATGTCAGCCGCTGGAGCAAATACACCGATCAAACTACTGAGGGTCCAAATGAAGAAGAAGAGGACGAAGATGAGAATGTTTATACAGAAAGACCCCAATTCAGAATCCAAGGAACAAGGTTAGTTCTAAAGGCAGCAGTACAATATCCATACTGCCTTGCATCATTACTGAAAACCATCTGAGCAAATATCAATGTTAAAGGTTGTTATTTTTTTAAACAGGAAAAGGAAGAAAATGTCCAGTTTAGAGCCTTTTGGTGGGAATTGTGATAACTACGAGGAATCAAGATCTGGTTATTCCCAGTTTAGGAAACAGGCCCATCTGGTAAGTCACAGATATCCATATTAATGACAGATTTGTATGCTGAGATTATGAAAAATGTCCAGACTCGCTGCACAAACCTGACAGTAATGCTGGAATAAAAAGATTATTAGATTAAATATATAGAAAAGTCATTTCACTTTTGTATCTTCTGTAGCCGCTACAACTTGAGAAGAGGTCCAGTTCATCATGGAATAAAGGGAGTGTTTCCAAATATTCAAACTGCCACAGACCAGATGATGTGGTACCAAGTGCTAGAACAAAACTCCCATCATCCCGACAGACTGTTGATCATTACCCTACAGCTTGCTCCAGTTCCACAAACACCATGGAAAACTCTATTGGAAATAAACAGCAGATTAAATCTTCCTATAGGCCTCCAACTGCTGATGTAAACAAACACCTTCCCATCCAGAGCGAAAGCCCCTCTGTTTCTTCTCATCAGACATTTGGTGAATCTACAATTGAGAACAAGGATTCCAAATGGAGTAAATTTCTCACCATCGTCCCCACTCAGGACAAGGATGTGTACGATTATGAATCTCAAAATGGTAAGAAAACTGAGATCCATTATTTCACAAAAGCAGATACTGGTGTGGATTTTGAAGAGCGCCGATGTCCAGCAGATGAAAAGGACAGTGGCATTCTAAACAGACAGAAGGATGTTGGTGGAAATGTATCCTGTCCAACCACCAGCTTCACAAAGTCTGTAGGCTTTGAAAATGCTGTCTGTAAACCCGTACTGGTCAAGGCACCATATTCCAGCTTATCTTTAAACCCACTGTTTTGTACAGATGAAGACTTTGATGACACATTTTAGGTAAGTTTGCTTTCAAGGATGGTTAAAAATGTTAAAAAAGTAATATTTTCCTTAAAATAATAATAAATTGTTAAACTATTAGCATTGATCTACATTTGTATTCATAACTAGTCCTGTACATTTCAAAATACCAAAACACCAAAACACAAGGAATGTTTTAGAGAAGTGTTTTATTGTAGATAGAAAAGACAGGAATTTTAGAAGACCAACAGCGACATTAATCCGATTCCATCTGTTTATTCAAACTAACAAACCCTCCAGGTTTATGCTTGATCTAGAAACTGCTTATTGATTATGCAAACAGAAAATCCATAAAGTGAAGTTGCACAAATATAGATCTCTACTTAACAACCTTTACGTAATATTATGCATACATGAAAATAATGTTCTTTATAATGTCAAGTGTTAAGCTAAAGACAAACATTTTGCATATATAAGCCCAATGATGAACTTAACTATGTACTAGTCACCTGAGTAATTGATATTGTTAATATTTGTGGAAATTTATCATTTTAAAAGTATAGAAAGACTAAGTTAGAAAATAGGCCAGAAGCTTCAAATATTAAGTATGGCCCAGGTCTTCTGTATTCCTGTGCTCCACCTCTACTTCTGTTGTCCTGGTGTTTTGGAGTACTGGATGGTGTCCAGAGCACCACCGATGTCGTAATTCTTGGTGTGGAGCAGTCTGGTTAGCCATCCACCCTCATCGGTGAAACCCATGGAGAGCATCTGAGACAGAGACTCCACCAGCCTAGGGTCTGCATCTGCAGGAGAGCGCAGTAAAGTTAGAATTGCTTCAACTGATATAAAGTGATAGCCTAGAATAGAGAACATCACTGGGCATAAATAATTATACACTTTACCTTGAGGAAGGTGTGGGTAGAGAGCTGCCTCGCGCAGACCAGTGGGACCGTCTCTGGTGCTTGTGCCAGAAGCAGTATTTAGTGGAGCTGGAAGATCTGCCCCGTCCTGCTCTAGTCTAAGAGACTGCAGCTCTCCTGTCGAAGGATCCACCTCTTTAGCACTAAGATGAGTCCATTCCTCATCACTACATTGGTCTTTCTGCCATTTTGAAACAGAGAATGAATAAACGTTAACATGATATGTGGCCTCCTTCTAGGTTGAAAACTTGAGACGATCAGGCCTTTTACAGCTAAGAGGGTATCTGTTACCTTTGTTCCCTCACTGACGCTCTCTTCAGTGGCCTGACTTCCTGGACCAGAGCCTCTAGAAAGAAGCCCCACAGAACCACTGTCACTCCGAGCACTGGATGGTCCACTGGAGGCAGGAGGAGTTGGGGTTACTTTGGTCCGCTTTCCCTCATGCTCAACATCGATGTCCACATCTATGCCTACAAAGGAAAAATCACTTTTATTTCAGAGGTTTTGCCTAACATGCCAATCAAAGAAGTATCAGATTGTGTTGGAACCAAATATTTGGGAAAGACCAAAGCAGGCGACTTACCAAGGGGGCTTAACATGGCTGCCACTTCTTCTCCGATGTTCTTTAGGTACTCCACGTTAGCCTGAGAAGAGGCAGTAGCACCTATAAAATAATAATTAAAAAAAAAGAATAAAGTCAGGAAAATTTTGGACATGCCCCAATTCTGTTCCAGTTCCTCCTGTTACAATAGACCAGGGGTGTAAAACTCAGTTTTTTGAGGGCCACAGCTCTACAAAGTTTAACTTTAACCCTAATTAAACAAACCTGCTTCACACAGGTAAGTGGGCTTGACAAAACTACCTGTAGAAATCACACTCCATCATTTTGACACTTTAACCGACACTTGCATAAGACACATTACAAAAAAACTTTACATTTGAAGTGTGCTTTACACAGGTGAGTGGGATTGACAAACCACCTGTAGAAACACTCTTCTTTCTATAAAAAAACACACAACCTACTCAGTTTCAGGGTTGGAACTAATCTCTGGAGGGACTTCAGCCTCCAGGAGCTGAGTTGACTTCTGCTATAGACCCTTTTAAATGATTGGCTTACCATTCTCATTTGGGTTTTCAGGAGCATCCTGGTTTTGCTGCGCTCCAGATGGACCTGGCTGAGGCTGGTTTTGAGCCTGAGCTTGAGCATTTGCCCACATGCAGTGTCTCATCTTACGCCAAAATTTCCCACGAGGGAGCCACTGCACACAAAAGATTAATCAAACCAAAATATTCAGATCATTTGCAGTGTATTGTATGTAGTAAAATAGTGCTATTCACCTCAAACACGTTGGCCATAGGATGAAAGATGGGCAGGAGGGCATGCTCCTTGTGCAGGCCTTTGCTCTGGCAGGTGGGGCACAAGTCATAATCGGGGCAAACGGTGCACTTGTAACGGGTTCCAGCCACCGGCCCATCACACCCGTCACAGGTCACACCTGGGTGCACCATTGGGTGAGGGTGGTGAGGAGGACCCCCCATATGAGGTGGTCCTGGAGGCCCCATTGGAGATGGACCCATATGACAGGGACCAGGAGGGCTAAAGTGAGGTGTAGTGAACGGAAACCCAGGAATTCCATGAGGAGAAGAATCACGTTTGTGCTCTTTTCGTTCTGAAAAAGAAGGAAATAACATAATTGCTATTAATTGAAGATGTCTATTTGCAAAAGATCTGAGATATTCAAAGGCTTGTATGGTCAAAGTACGTAATGATGAATCCAAGATGAAAAAGTATTCACACTCTTTAAATCTAATGTCATCATTAGACGCTCTTTCCAATCATGTAATCTTTCCAACCTTATAAACTGTGCACATGTAAGTGGCAGGTGTTTTAGTTTTATAGTATTCTAGTACTCAAATAACAAGAGTGAATCCAAGAACCAATCAAAATCTTCACAAAAGATCCTCACTAGTATTCCCTTATGGAAAGAAAAAGGTTTTCAAAAATATTTACCCCCCCCCCCCCTATTTGAATAGGGCAACGAAATATTGTTCTCTACAAAGTTTTATTGAATCAATCTCTGATAGACTCCCCATCAACCAATCACTGTTTGCATAGTTATTAAAGATGCTGACGTCATCCAGAGCAACAAGGTTGACTACGCCTTTTGCTCTTAGCTCATGACTTCTCTCTATTCCTAAGTAAGTTTGTCTCAGCAGCTTGAGAATAAGAGAACGCTTACACATGGAAGTTAAGGATGAAGAATACACTTTGATATTACAAATACAATTACTCCAACTGCTCTGAGTTAATCTAGTCTTCATAACGCAACAACAATGTTTTCAAAGCCTACTAACTTGGATGCATTCAAAAAGTAGCATGCCAGAATTCGCTGTATCTAGTAATATTCCAAAGAATGCATCAGATGGAAAAATTTACCTTCCCATGAGATCATGGAAATGTTTTGAGAATGGCAGCGGAGCAACACAACTGGTAGATGTCTTTTGTAACTTTACGTCACTTCACAAATATAATGTGAATGCAGTCGGTGCAGATTGCATTCATACTATATAGAACACGCCTGAAGCTAGTTATTAAAAGCACCACCTACAGAGAGTATGTGATTTTGGATGCAGCCAAATATGATTGTTTGTTAGGTTCGCTCTGATATTCCCGTTTATGGTTTCCTTGTGACAACAAAATGGATTTGTAGATTCTATTTAGGCTTACATTTACACTTAAAGTCCCAAAGAGTTGCACCACCCACACATTATTGACACTTCACTGTGTGTACATTCACGATAGTCAAACTGCAGGATTTAAAGTAAGGCGGTAGCAAAGGCATCACAAAACAAATACAATGTGTGAATTAATTGTAAACCGTGACAATCACGAGTGAAAGTTTATAATTTGCATGGGATTTTAAGGCCTGTTACTCTGTAAACAATATAGGCATATTTACAGAATTTAGGTTGAATAAAATATTAAAGGTTAACAGTATTTTATTTATAGAATAAATACTATACAGGATTATTTTAGATTCGATTATTTTCCCCCTAACATCATGCAGCCCTGACAAACACACACTGAAGCCACGGTCTATGCGAACTTCTAAAGTATTTTAGTGACTTCATAGATCTGGAAAAAGAAATGAAAACCACGTCTTTGACCCTTATGAGGTATTGCTAGCCTAACTGCTACCTTTAACACAGTCGTTTTGTTTTTTGATATTTATTTTTAACAAACATAGATATTAAAATTACCATCTAACATGCTAAACTCAAACTAAAGTTTGTTTGCGGCGAGTAATAAAAAGTTGCAACAGATACATTCCAAAAGCAAATTCAAGACATGGTTCATCCCAAAAAAAATTCACCCTTCCTTGACTTTTTTCCCCCTTCAGCTAAAGAAAAAAATGGTTTTTCCTACTATGGAAATCAATGGTTACTGGTTTTCAGCTTCCTCTAAAATTAGCATTTTTTATTAGGCTCCTGTGTGTATGTTCAGCAATTTCACTTTTATAGAAACTATTCTCAACATAAAAGAGGCTGAGAAATTCCAGACAGCACTTATATATTTTTTTTTTTTCAAAATGTAGAAATTCTATAACTACTTCAGTGGGCGAGTACATTTTCATTGTTGATTAAACCATCCCTTTAAGTCTAATGATCATTTAATATGTGCAGGAAATTATATTTACAGGTATAACATAATATTCTTAAATAATCGAAACCCCTTCCTAAAATGGTAGTTATAGTTTGTGTATGTTACTTACGCTTGATGAAGAGACGGAAAGTGTCATCCTTCACAAGAGCCAAACCCATCATTAGCTCATCGTCAGAGGAAAAGGCAATCATATCACCATCTTCATCTAGAGACAAAGTTCAGGAAAACAGAATGGCATTTCTGCTGGTTATTATGATTGTCATCATGTTTTGTCTGATTAAAAGTTGATTACCACACACAACAATAACAAAAGTTTTTGCTGTTTTCTTTTCAGTAAGCACAGTGGATTTCAAATATTATGCTCATGGCTTGTTTATTACGGCCTAGTACAAACGTTCCCCATCAAACTTTGTACTTGGATGTAACAATAAACAAAGATGTTTCACAATGCAGTATCCATTTTAATGGCTCAGTAATACTGAACATAGAAAGACATAAAAATCTGCAAACTATGTTTCTCAATATGTACATTTATGTGCGTTTTCCTCAAGTTTTTTATTTCTAATATCGCTTCGTGAAATTTTATTAAAACTTCAAGTAACGTAGATAAATATAAACCGCCATTTCAAGTAAAACATTGAAAGACGACACAAACACACACTTGCTTGTGCAATAAATCAGTGTTATTAAAAAAAAACATTTCAGAATTCAAATTTGACTCACCTTTATAGTACATTTGGAAGGGCGCAGTCCTGAGACCGACAAAAACATCGAGCACTTTTCGCTGCAAATACTCGAAACTTGTTGAGACATCTTGATCCACGGCGAAGCGACGGATCTCCTTGTTGCAGTCCTCCTTACCGATAAGGTAAGCTTTCACTGTCATCGACATCGTAGCGGAAAATAGCTTCTCTCCCTGAACCTCTGGAAGTGTTGCGCAGTAGAAAATGCGTTTCTCGAGCACGGGACTCTGCGTTGGCTGCGTGAAAATGCGTTTCCTACTTCAGCCGACAGTGCTGTATATAAGCCTTGTACGTCAAATGCTAATGCAGCCGAGGAGCCGGCCAATCGTTGAGAGGAGCGCAAGTTTGGGGGCGTGTCTTCGCAGAAAGATGTCCACGTCCAGCGTCATTGCAGGACGGAGTTCATGTTGTCTGTGATCATGTGAGTCACATTTGAAAACAGAATGGACGATTTTCGGTGATCCGAGGAATGACATGGCAATATGATAGGGGAAATTCCCGCTGAAATCATAGGAGTGGATTAATGCCAAAAAACGCAGTGTTATATTCAAGGGCTATAAACATACATGTTCTGGATGTCATGTAATACTTTATACAAATTGTAGATTTATTTGGCTTAATTTTAGTTGTTTTAAGAAGTGAATATCAAACAAAAGTTCTTCTGCTATACTGTAACAGTCTCACTGTTAAACATTACCCACATCCATTTTTTTAAATGCCTACATATACAAATGTGTGGTAATATTTTTGTTTTAGTACAAGATAAACTTGGTTGCTTTGTTTGAAATCCAGTTTCTCATAATACAAGCTCTACTAAGCCCTGCAAGTTTGATGTGGTTGGTAAGAGGTGTTGTGTTTCTGCTACAGGTGCTAAACAAAGTGCTGCGTCATCATGAATGAAGTAGCAGTCGCCATTTCCTTAGGAAATGTTTGTCAAATGTATACTGATCAAATTTTAAGCTTAAACCTCTAGGAAACATTACACTACCAAACTTACGTTGTTTATAATAAGGAAACAACAATTTGCCAATGCTTAATGCATCCGTTTTTTTTTCAGATTTTTCTTACCATATATAACCATTTTACTCACCACAACCTCATTATATATATATATATATATATATATATATATATATATATATATATATATATATATATATATATATATATATATATATACATATACACACACACACACACACACATATATATATATATATATATATATATATGTATATATATATATATATATATATATATACATACATACATACATACACACACACACACACACACACACACACACACACACATATGTATGTGTGTATGTCTGTATATAGAGATTACAAATGTTTAATGTACATGATGACAATCTAGTATTAGTAGTTTAGTAACAATGTTATAACAAATATTAATTAAATTGTAAATGCATTATTGTTCATTGATATGTATATTATATTAAAACAGCAACAGCAGCAATATTAGAGTAATAATGATTATATGCCTAGTACTAGTAGTAATAATTATTATTATATACAAATATTAATATCCTTATTTTTATTTATCTACACATACATTAACTTTGATTTATCCACATTTATTGATATAACAACAACAACAATAATAATAATAATTATTATTATTATCATTATCAATAACATTAAGAAGATGAAGAAGTTTCTTTTATATAGCTCCTTTCTAAAACAAGGCTACAACATGCAGTCTCCAACAGTGAGACAGCATAAAGAAGCTCTTACTACATTATGCATAACAAGATACAGAACACGGGTTCATGAAACCTTCCAAAAAGAAAGATTATTATTATTATTATTATTATTATCATCATCATCATCATCATCATTATTATTTAATTAATTAGGATTTGTATGACCTTGGATGTTTTGGCCATATGACTGCAATGTGATTTGAGATAGAAAAAAGGAGACTAGATATGAGTATACAGGTGAGAGTGACACATCACGTTCAACTTTGACATGCTCTCTTATTACTCCAAATTTCCCTGGAGTGACTCTGTATTCTCTAATATTCTCGAAGTGTCCTCACGCATCTGATTGGGGAAAGCATGTTGTCATGGCTGAAGGGCGTGGTTTATCACCTGATTGTGACTCACGCGCTCATATGATTTCCTTTGTTTACATCAGCGTCACTGGAATCAAATAACACAGATAATAAGCTCAGATCCACCAAACCATTTTCCCAGCAAAACAGAACATAGCCAACCATTATGAACACTTCATTTGTTTTGTTTTATGAGTAAAAATATAATTGCATATATTCACTCGGTTTGGAAAGTTACACAACTTTTTATATATATATATATAACTGGTTGCCTTCTCTTAACGTTACATGTGTTACTGTATTTATGTATGAAGGTGTGTTTTATATTTAGACTATTTGGCCAAAAATAAAGAGAAAACGTGAATAGTATGGAGATATTATAAATGAAATATTGCTACAAAGATTTAGCACTTTAAAAAACGACAGTCACAAATGTAAAGAAACAATGACCATTTAAATGTTGAATAAAGTTTAATTATTAAACGTCCTCATTCCCTCCGTTAATTGTTTTAATCTTAATTAAACTAAATAGGAGTCTCATAGTTGTCACATGTCAGACATGTTTGTAGGCAAATGCGCGTCTTAATAGTCTGCTGATGGCCGTTAGATGGCGCCATCGTCCCACCCAGAGGTACTGCTCCAAGCAAACGGCCTACAAAAGTGTGTGTTTGTGTGATTTATTTATTATATATATATATATATATATATATATATATATATATATATATATATATATATATATATATATATATATATATATATATATATATATATATGATCACTATGAGTTTCCTCTGGGTGCTCCAGTTTCCCCCACAGTTCAAAGACATGTGGTAACGGTGAAATGAATTACAAAAAATATGCTGCATAAGTTGGCTGTTCATTCCACTGTGGCGACCCCTGATGAATAAATAGACTATAAGCTGAAGGAAAATTTATGAAATATATGATCACTGTCATTTCAGCTGCAGTGTATTAAGGGTTAGTTTCACTCACAAACAGTTGACATTTTTGAATAATTATATATATTTTTTTCAAAAAGAAATCTCTTTAAAAGGTAGTTCACCCAAAAATGAATATTTCCACACAGCAAACTGTAAAGTGTTGAATTTCTGGTGTAAGCTCCTGTGTTTTAAAATCCAAGTGTACATTTACTGTTTTTAACGCTGATCTGGGTTAAATTGTGATTTTAACAGTGTGCATCTCTGGTGTTGCCTTTCCGTACTCTTCATAGGTGTTAATTGCACAAATGGACACCTGTATTAAATATTAATGTCCATTGCATTCACTAGATATGACAAACGTTTGTCTATAAAACCACACTGAAAATTTTTGGTATGAAATACATATTCTTTGTAGTGATTTAATGTTTACCTTAGTCTATTCTATGAATTTTAAAGAAAATAAATTCAGTTTTTTAACTTTTTTTTCCACGAATGTTTAAATAATGAGCTTAAACTCATTTTAGTAAGGCTGTAACAGTAGAGAGTTTGTTTACATTTTATATTATTATTATTATTATTATTATTATTATTATTATTATTATTATTATTATTATTATTATTGTTATTATTATTATTATTTCAGGACGTTAAACATTCAAATATAAACGTATATAAAAAATAACTTTATGTAAAAAAATAAAACAAATATAAACAAATATTAACTCTTTATGAATTTTATGTGGTGAAAATGTTAACTTTTACTCCTGTCAGTTTAGAGAAAAGTTTAATTTATGCTTAATATGACCTGGCAGTGGTGATAGAGTATTTAATCTAGTGTCCAGTTTTTACACTCTAGGTGTAAAATAATTTACTCTGCTTAAGTGTATTCAACCCTTTGAGTGTAACTATAAGTGTAACTCTAATTCAAGTGTAACTCTTATTCAAATCTCGAAGTGTAACTTATACACTTGTGTATATACACCAGAAAAGAGCAATTTAATAATGTACACTGGACAATTTGCCCTGCAGGTGTTAAAAATGTTTAATGTGATGTGCATTTTTACACTATAAGTGTAAAATATTTTACCATGCAGGGGTATAAATATTCAACACTTTTGAAAGTTAAACTTGGGCACTTTGCTGGTTTGACTTATATATACACGAGAAAAGTGTTAAATTCAACACCTGTGGTGTAAAATGTACACTGGTAAATTTGCTGTGCACACCATTTTCTCACACTCATTAGTACGGAACCCCGGAAGGGACGTAGTGGGGGAGAAAAAAAATGGGTGGGTGAAAAAAAAATTATGGGTGAAAGAAAAAAATTGGGTGGGAGGAAAATATATATTTCTAAGTTTTTTGCGTTCTCTCGCAAAGATGTTTTGCGTTATCTCGCAAAGATGTTTTGCGTTCTCTCGCAAAGATTGTTTGCGTTCTCTCGCAAAACTGTTTCTCCACAAACACTTCCTGTTCACTGCACTCACGTAAACCCTCCCGTTTTGCTGAAATTCTCCCATATTTTACCATTCTATCCCACTTTCTTTACATTACTGTGCGCTGATTGTCGCCTTTCACTTTGCAACCTCTGAACCAGTGAATGCATGTTTAAGCGCTGACTGACAGACGCGCTCCATACAATAAACTGATCCCAGATCAGAGTCTGTACGCGCCATTTAAAGGAACACTTCTGTTATCAAACAAGTGCGCAGCAAATGAATCTCATGTTTTGTTTAGTTTGATAACAGAGGTGTCTCTGTAAGAATGCACATATCTATAATGAAAGCAGTCCATTACTTTAGAAACTGTTTGTGCTCATTTAAGAGAAAATACGCTGTTTAAAATAAAACATGCAGGACGGAGATGTTTCATATTATTCAGTGTATTTGTCTGTTTAAACATACACCCGCTCCTCTGTAAATGGCGTGTACAGACGCTGATCTGGGATCAGTTTATTGTACGAAGCGCGTCTGTCAGTCAGCGCTTATGCATGCATTCACTGGTTCATAGGTAGCATACGCACAGTAATGTAAAGAAAGTGGGATAGAATGGTAAAATACGGGAGAATTTCGGCAAAAACGGGAGGGTTTACGTGAGTGCAGTGAACAGGAAGTGTTTGTGGAGAAACAGTTTTGCGAGATAACGCAAAACATCTTTGCGAGGGAACGCAAAACATCTTTGCGAGGGAACGCAAAACATCTTTGCGAGATAACGCAAAACATCTTTGCGAGGGAACGCAAAACTTTGCGAGAGAACGCAAAAAACTTAGAAATATATATTTTCATCCCACCCATTTTTTTTCTTTCACCCATTATTTTTTTTCACCCACCCATTTTTTTTCTCCTCCACTACGTCCCTTCCGGGGTTCCGTACTACGGGGTTGTAAATTTTATAATTTATTTTTTTCTGTTGAGCAAAAAAAAAGATATTCTGAAGAATGTTGGAATGCAGCACCCATTAACATCCTTATATCAACAAAACATTCATTCATTTTCTTTTAATCCCTTTATTAATCAGGGATCACCACAGCGGAATGAACCCCCAATTTTCAACTGCAACTCATAACTGGGAAACATCCATGCACACTCATTAACACACATACCCTACGGTCACTTTAGCTTACCCAATTCACCTATACCAAGTCTTTGGACATGGGGGAAACCGGAGCACCTCATGCACACCAACACAGGGAGAACATGCAAACTTCACATAGAAATGCCAACTGACCCAGCCAGGGTTTGAACCAGCAACCTTCTTGCTGTTAGGTGATTGTGCTACCCACTGCGCCATCATGCTGCCCATCAACAAAACATACTTAATGCTATAAATGGAAACATTTCTTTTTCTATTATTCTGTAGTATATCCACTTTTATGTTCAGCAGAAGAAAGAAACTTGGAGTGAAGGTTGAGTAAATAATGGTGAACTACCCCTTTAACTCAAGCTACAATAAGGCTGCATTTATTTGATCAAAAAAATAGTAAAACACTAAACTTGTGAAATGTTATTACTATTTGAAATGTGGGCTATTAATATTTATTTATTTACAAATATTTAATTGCAGTCTTCCAGTCTTCAGTCTCACATAATCACAGTTGATTGTTTTATGCAAATTTGGGTAAAATACAGACAAACCCAATTGCTGGACAATTTGATTTGATTTTTTTATTATTTTTTTGTAGCTAAAGAAACATTTATTTATGTTGAAAACAGCTGTGCTGCTTTATATTTTTCTGGAAACAGTGATACAAACATCAGAAAAGTTCAAAAGAGCAGAAACAGAAAACTGAAACATGTTTATTGTTTAATTCATTCAATGTATTCTTTCTAGACAAAATTGTTATTTTTGGCTAAATGGTAAGATATCTAAAACAAATTAAGCAGCTACAGCGATGTCTAACATTGATAATAAAAAGAAATGCATTCTAGGTATTCTAAATGTATATGAGCAGCGATTTTCACATTACAACTAATGTTATAATAGATCAATTTAAATGTTATAACAGATTCCATACTGTCTACATTCTGAAATATGGTTTAAACAAAATTTAGGTTAATTATGCACAAACCAAAGGTTAAAATTAAATTATAGTTGAACCACTATTACACAGCATTTAAGAGTGTACAAATACACTGTTGACCATTTACTAAAGAACTTACAGGGAGCAGTGTGCCAGCAGTTGACTGTAAATCTACAGTAACTTACAGCAAAAAAAAAAACTGTAATAATACACTACCATTTATCTTCCTGTACATGCATTTTCAATCAATATTGCATATATTTACACTTAGACATACAGCATTTTTAGTATTCTCATCTGTATTATATTTTAAGACAGTAAAAAAAAAATATATATATCTTGTAATTTATTCTTCATTTATCTATTACTGTAAAACAATCCAAATGGTAAATTACTGTATTTTCTTTGATTGACCTAGTTTCATGTAATCTTTGGGTAAAAAACAAAAACAAAAATTGTAAAAATATTGTTTTAATGGCACCCTGAGAATACTTTCCACAAAACTAAAATACTGTAACATATAGCATAACTGTCTTACAGTAAAATACAATTCATATTACAGCTACTGTGCAGTTTACAAACAAAATGTTAACGGTTTATATAAGACAGTTTACAGCTAGTCAATCAAGCAATCAATCAATCAATGAATAAAAACTGTAACATTAACTGTACTCTGCTAATTTTTATGTCAAGATATTATCTGTTTTTTGACTCTGACATGGCCTGATTGGGCTTTTTGTGTCCTCAAGGAACTTCAATCTGTATTTCAAGTGTCTCCGATGTTTTTCCTGTATGATGTGTTTACCGCAGAAGTCTTTGATTGCTTCAAAAACTTTGGGCTGATTTTGCAGGTTCCTTCTGGAAAAGCCCTTGTAAAAATGTGCCTGGAGCTCCTCCAAAGGCTTTCACTTTGCAGTCTGAGAACCGCAGTTGGCAGTGCTGTATGCAAAAAACAGCTAATAATTAGAGACAGCCAGTGTAGGTGCATCTGTCATAGAAAATACTTTTTGTGTTAATGAGCACAGTGTGCATTGGCACAATACTCTACAAAAATAAGCAGGCAATTTAAACATCAGATATTTGGCAGAGCTTCAACAGTCAAAGCCCTAGAAGTGATGAAACAGGGCAATCAGAGCTTGATTCATCTCCAGAGCTTTAAATGAAACGATGACAGGCTGAAACATCACACAGACGCCATTAATTATGTACACCAGTGCAGCATAACTGGATATTAACTGATCCTGTCATAAACAAATACATTTTTAACTGTCGATCACTTCTTATTTCTTTGGAAGTATTTAACAGTGCAGAAATCAACTGAAGAACAGAAATCAAGAGCACCACATGAATGCTGTGTATTACTTGAACATAAAGATTATTTCTACAGAATGTAGATTTATGATTAATAAATACCAGTGACATGATACTGTTTACAGGTTAAAGTGTTGTGGTGATTCTGGTTTTGTTATTCATTAATAGGATTTAGGTCATGTTCAGTGCTGGGTAAAGTTACTTATTAAGTATTATGTTACAATCTTAAAAAGTAACTATTGTGTTACTAGTTTAAAGATGAAAGTAATGTTAAAGTATGCTTTTTAACAATATTTTAAAGCTTTAGGCCTGAGACTGTAGTATTATTTTTAAAAGTAACTTTAACCAGCACTGGTGGTCATGTTGTCACTGAGCTCCTTACTTATAATTAACATAAGCTGTTTCTTAAAGGCTGTGATATTATTAGTGAGTTTTATTATAATTATTATTAATATTATTATTATTAATATTATTCAGGACGAAAATTAATAAAGGTAAATAAAAATAAATGAATGATTCTGGACAAAATTGACAGTCTAGCACATTTTGCAAAACACCCTTAATCGGTTTTTGAAGAAAACTTTTCTAAGGAGTCTGGATTAAAATTGCCCAAAAACTGTCAAAAACTTCACTACAGGAAGGCACAGGATCGCAGGATTAGCAAATACGTAGATTTCTGAACTAATCACTTCTATGGATGAACACAGTAAGGACATGGGGTGAAAACAAGCATTAAACAAAAATTCCGGACAATGACTCAACCAAACGAAGGGGTATAAAAAACACAGGAACATAATGGCACTGATGAAACACGGGGGATGAACACAGGTGGAACAGATGAACATTAACTAGTGGCGGGATCTGGAACAAATGAGCACATGGGAATGGTCACATGATGAAAACAAAAACACATGGAAGACAGGACCTAACAATTAACACATTAATTAATTATATTTAAATATTAACATCTGATATTAACAATTTAATATGAATCTATCTATCTATCTATCTATCTATCTATCTATCTATCTATCTATCTATCTATCTATCTATCTATCTATCTATCTATCTATCTATCTATCTATCTATCTATCTATCTATCTATCTATCTATCTATCTCTCTATCTATCTGTCTGTCTGTCTGTCTGTCTGTCTGTCTGTCTGTCTGTCTGTCTGTCTGTCTGTCTGTCTGTCTGTCTGTCGGTCTGTCGGTCTGTCTGTCTGTTGTCTGTCTGTCTGTCTATCTATCTATTTTATTTTTTTACTAAAAACATAATCTGTGTTGATCCTGGAACATAATTTCTGTAATGTGATGGGACACTGACAAGGCAAGGCAAGGAAAATGTGTTGTAATGTTCATAAAACAGGATAACAAGACTCAGCAACTAGTGTGTGTGTGTCTGTGCTGCTTTTAAAGTCCATGTAATTAGTTCTGAGTGTGTTTGCAATCAGTGGACAACCGGAACAAGTGTGAGTGTGTGGTGCATGAATGGATCTGTGGTCCACGTAACGGTGGATTTGTAGTTCTTTAGCGATCTGTGTTTTTACCAGCGATCTGGATTAGATTGTGGGGATTTTGCTCCCTCTGCCTACCCGTACCCCTAAACCTAACCTTAACTGTAAACCTAAACTTAATATAAACTGTAAAATAATCCCTTTATTGACATCCCACAATGGAATAAGAGTTGTACCTATATGGGGCCCAAGAGCGGTCCATATTTGCCCCTATTGTGATAGAAGTGGTCAAGGGCCAGCTCAGTAAAGTAAATAGATCCCCTACACCAGGGTTGATCAACCATGTTCCTGGAGATCTACCTTTCTGCAAAGCTCAGCTCTCACCCTGATCAAACACACCTGAACCAATTAATTAGTACCTGAATAGCGCTTGATAATTACAGGCAGGTGTGTTTTAAATGGGTAGCAACTGAAATCTGCAGAAAGGTTGAGAAATCTTCAGGAACAGGGTTGAGCACCCCTGCCCTATACTGACATTATCAAGTCACTAACATCACTGCATTTAAGGGCAGTCTCAATCACAAAATTATTTTTTGTAAATTTACTTAAACATTTACTCCCTGAGTCCCACAATGCACTGTGAAAATCAGGGAGCATCAATTATCATAAGTTCCCTGATTTTCACATTGCATAGAGATAAGGGGTGGGCTCACTTGACTCACACAACCAGTAAGGCCCTTTGGATCATCACAATGCTCTCAAGCCACTCCTTAGCGACCATTTAAAGCACCCTAGCAACCAAACCCAAAGAGTACATCTCAATTAGTTTCCTAGCTCACAAGATTGTGGACCAGTGGATCAATTTTGGCATTGATAAGTACAGTAATGTGTTTTGTTCACTACACATTGAGACACTGAGAGTGACAGGAGACCAAAAGAACAGCTGAATTTTTCATATATTAATTTTTATTTATTTTAAACAGGTATTACTAAATCACTAAATAATTTGGTACTCAACACCACAGCATAACTGAGTATTGATGCTGACCATGTCCATCTCTTTATGACCCCAGTGTACACATTTTCTGATGGCTACATCCTGCAGGATAATGCACCATGTCATAATGTGCAAATTATCTCAGACTGTTTTTTTGTACATGACAAGGAGTTCACTGTACTCAAATGGCCTCCACAGTCACCAGAACTCTTCCAATAAAGCATCTATGTGATGTGATGGAATGGAAAATTCACATCATGGATGTGCAGCCAACAAATCTGCAGCAACTGCATAATGCTATCATGTACCAAAATATCTGAGGAATTTTTCCAGCACCCTGTTAAATTTATGCCATGCAGTATTGAGGAAGTTCTGAAGGCAAAAGCAGGTTCAGCCTGGTACAAGTAAGTACCTAATATTATATTATATTAAGTGGCCAGTGAGTGTAAGGTTTTTTTTTTTGTGAAAAATGTGTTTATAGTTCATGTCATTTAGGGCCTGAATGTTTCAGTGCACTGAAAGAACGTTGGTCTTGTGTTTAAATCTGCCTCTGTCCTGACACAATACTGTCATTTGTGGCTCTGCCCTCTTCTGAAAAGAGGGGCGGGAGCACAATCTCATTTAAATTTAAAGTGAAACTCACCAAAATGGCACAATTTAGAACCAAGGCTACCTAAGCTAAGTTATAAAACATTATTTGTGGCATATTTTGAGCTGAAACTTCACATACACATTCTAGAGACATCAGGGACTTATTTTACATCTTGCAAAAAGGGGCATAATAGGTCTCCTTTAAAGTCATAAATATAATATATAGGCCTATTCATATGTAATATATATATATATATATATATATATATATATATATATATATATATATATATATATATATATATATATATATATATATATATATATATATATATATGTATAAAAATGTTAATATTTGAGGCGACATGGTGACTCAGTGATTAGCACTTACAGCAGGAAGGTAGCTGGTTCGAGTCCCAGCTGGGTCAGTTGGCATTTCTGTGGGGAGTTTATATGTTCTCCCCATGTTCGTGTGTGTTTCCTGCAAGTGCTCTGGTTTCCCCCATCGTACAAAGACATGCGGTACAGGTGAATTAGATAAACTAAACTGGCTGTAGTGTATATGTGTGAATAAGTGTATGGATGTTTTCCAATACTGGATTGCAGCTGGAAGGGCATCCGCTATGTAAAACATATGCTGGATAAGTTGGTGATTCATTCCATTGTGGCAAATAAAAGGACTAAGCCGAATGAAAATGTATGAATGAATTTTAATAATTCATACATAATGCAATCAAACATTTTATAAACATAATTAAATGAAATTTGTTTAAATATTCATAAATGAAAATGAAGAAGCAAAATTAAAACAAACAAATAAAAAGTGGGGTTTAAATATATTTTATGATAAAACAAACAGATAATGAAATAAAACAATGTGACTGACATAAATATTTGTTAATAAAACAGTAAATCCAATACAATAATGAGGAGATAAACAATGTCAAACCGTAGTTTTTGAGACATTAATTAAAATATAAGAAAACATAAATCCAATCCAAAACACCAATTGTTTTAAAACAGAATATGTGTGTTTCTCTTTTGACCGCACGGAGGAGCAACTGCACCTCTGCACGAGTCCAGCGTTCACCCAAAACACTCTCTCTCTCTCTTTCTCTCTCTCAAACACGCTCACACACACCCTCCTTATAAACGACATCTGTCTGTACACAGGATCTCGCATTCTCGCCCTCCCTCTCATCATCTCATGTGCGCGCGCTGTCATTAACGCACGCACGCACGCACCGCATCAGCAGCGCACGCCAGACGCGCTCGAGCACACGGTTCGGTTCGGACATGATACCGGCGCGGACCCGGAGATGAGGCTCAGAAATGGCACCTTCCTAACAGTCTTACTCTTCGGGTTATGTGGGCTTATATCGTTATCCTGGTACACCGCATTCAGCAATTCCAAAGGTAAGACCCACGGCTGGAAGCGCGTGTTTACGCTAAAGCAAACGCATCATGTGTGGAAATGAAATGCTCCTCTTGCGTTCTGTCATGCATTCAAATGCGCCACTGAAGCGCTTGAGCTGCAAAACACTGAACAGCTGTTCAACGCAACGCTGCTTCTGCTGCTTGGCGTGTTTGTGTTTGTGCACCGTATGCCTTCAACTGCTCCTCAAACTATTAAAGAGGCCTGCTGAGGTTTCCCAAAGCACCACATAACGTTATAATCGATGTTAACGGTTTATTTTGGAAGCGAATCTACTGTTGTCCAAAGAACCAATTTCTTCTGAGATGTTTGCTTGTTAGTTTGGTTGGGCTTTGATTGATCTGCACGTTTTCATACAAGGAACCTACGTTACGTTTTCTGTCAAGAGATTTTTTGCTTGGTTCTTGAGAGGTTGTATTGAGTTTTGAGGATTTTTAAAGGAGTCTTAAGCTGTTCAAGATGCATTTCATGAAGAACCTTTAACATCTATGAAACCTTTTCATTCCACAAAGGCTCTTTATAGTGGATTTTTAAAGGTTGTGTATATTTTTGAAATGTTCTTCAGACCCTGGATTGATTGACTGCTTCTCTATGGAATCTCTGTAAAAATCTCACTTTTGGAACCTTAAAGGGATAGTTTACCCAAAAATCTCTCTCATTTACTCTCTATTGACTTATTCTAAACCATCTTGATTTTTTGTGTGTTAAATACAAATGAAGATACTTTACGAAATGCTGGAAACCTGTGAACATTGACTTAATAGTTTTTTTTTAATTTTTTTTATTTATTTTAAACTATGGAAGTCAATGGAATCCAAAATTCTTCAAAATATCATCTTTTGTGTTCAACAGAAGAAACTTAATGAGGTAAAGTTGGTTTTATATTCACACATCCGTTCAGTGACAATTTGTGACTCGCTCCCTATATTGTTTACCTTGTGTATTCGGTCTGAAATCACATTCAAGTATGACATGAAAACAACATTAGCACTATATATTTGACTAAACAATGTTGTATTGGCTGCTAATATGGTTTTACTATATAGAATATTCAAAAAATACCTTTCTGAAATTATATTATTAAGGAGAACGTCTGAATATAAAACTAACTTTACCTCAATAAGAAACTCAAGCAGGTTTGAAACAAGTGAAGGGAATATAACTAACGACGGAATATTCATTTTTTGGTGGTTGGGTTTAGGGTGAACTATCCCTTTAATCTATGGTGGTTACATTTGAATCGTCATTTTGTTTGCTTTCTTGGTTAGTTGTGATCGAACCTTCTTGTTTACATCTTTGTGACCGATATCTCATAACGCTCTGTTAAAGGTGGCTCATAAATTAAAGTGTGATGTTTGTGACCTATGAGAAGTGGCTTTTTTTTTTAACTCATAGCCAAGTCTTCCGAAGTTGCTCTGTTGACCTTTTCCCCAGTTGGTTCCGGTATTAAAATCTATTTATATCAAGGTCTACAGCCACATGCTTCGAATTGAATCTATTTTCACTAATTAAGCGTCATGATTAGACTTGTGTGCACATAATGGCTGAACTTTCTTTTTAGTGTATGAGTCCAACCCGTTTTTGGATACAGGTGTGAAATAAGGACTGCATTTCTGACAGGTGAAAATGAGTTTCTCTCACTCTTTTCATCTCTTTCTCTTAAGTCTGAGTAGTTGTGCTGGACTCAAATCCTGTCCGGCTAATTGCTTTTGCTTTGTCAAGTGCAAAACCTCTATAGCTGTTTATAGGACACATGTCTTTCATTTTTGTTCATCTCACTGGAACATGTCCTCCTTCTTCCTAATCCACTGATGAATGTATACTGTAACTGAACTCAGTGCTTATACATGTCTGTAATGTCTTGTGCTCCTGTCATTATGAACATCTGCTTTTGCTCATCTCATCTGTTGACCCCAAACCTCTTATCCTTTTCCTAAACATTATTCGAGAGTAGAGAGGGTTTAAGGTCTGTTTTGGAGAGTTTTGCTCCTGTGGAAAGCAAATGTACACTGGAAGAAAAGGTTGAAACCATTTACACATAAAAAAAATAGTTAGAAAAGTTCAGAATCACTTACAAAGACATGGAAAGCAGCACATTAAATTGTGAATGTCAAATACTTGAGTAGAAATGTAAAAAAAGTCGAGTTGTTCTATTAATTTTTGTGTACAGCCTGATAAGTATTAGTTATTTGTGTATCCAAACCGTGATGTACAGTTATAATATCTTCTATAGTGATTTTACAGCGCACTGGGGATTGTGGAACTCGTTTTGCAAGTTTCTGAATCTGCATAATCCTTTTATCCGGTTGTAAATGATTTGGACTATTCATTCGTTTTGTTTTATTTTCTTGCAGAAAGATCTTTAAGCATCATGTGTGGGTATGTGTGTGTGGAAGTATTATTCAATTCAATGAATGTTTATTTATATAGCGCTTTTTACAATGTAGATTGTGTCAATGCAGCTTAACATAGTTCTAGTAAAGTCCAGATTTCATAGTTGAAGTTCAGTTTAGTTTAGTTCAGTCTGGTTTAAATCTATTATATAGTACATGATGGCCTTTTTTCCCAACCTAAACTATTCCACCTCTGTCTGTCATTTTTTTTTATTTTTATTTATTTTTTTATCTGAATGAGCTTGTCAAAAATAGGCATGATTCCCTGTGATAACCTTAAATAATTTTTGATGGTATTTGGCTCTGTTGCTGCTCTAAAATAAGTTCTTCTTTAATTTCTGGGTGAAAGACATTTAAAAGACAAAATTTTTTCACCTTTGATTGCAATATATCTTATTTTGAGAAACATTTAAAATATTTTAGAGCATTGACTTCTGCTGCCTTCGTTAATTTAAAAACACAGATTTCATTATAATTTAAAACGGCATCTTTGGATATATTTACTGCTTTGGAGATTCTGTTGTCCTAAAAAAAAAAAAAAAATCGTAGATATACCGTAGGTATGGTATAGCAAAAATTTTCAAACCGCTGTCAAACTTGAAAACTGTTATCGTCTCATGCCTAGTCACAAATAGTGACTTTTACACCATACAAGTTATGGGATCAATCTGTCATGACAACATGTTTTTAGTTAATTGTAACTTATTAGACTAAATTCAATAAGTTCAAACTTAATTTTATGAGTTACACAGGCTTGATAATGTCAAGGTTTCACAGTTTGACAGTATTGTGATTACAACTTTAAAATATGTTCCTTTTAAATGTCTGGGTAAAAAAACAAAAAAAATTTTTCATCTTTAAACGCAATAAATCTTATTTTGAGAAACATTTATAATATTTTGTAACAGTAAATATGTCAGGCTTAATATTTAAAATGAATCATTAACTTCTGCTCTCTTCATTTGTTTCAAAAACACAGATTAAAATGACAAATTTAAAAATGTGTGAATAAAAAAAAATCTTACATATACTGTACCATGGGAATGGTATAGCAGAAAATTTTGGCGATTTTTAAAATCTTGACTTTTCCAAACCTTGGTAAACTTAAAAAAAAAAAAAAAAATGGTTATCGTCTCATGCCTAGTCACAAATGATGATCTGTAAAAAAATATGTGATCAGTTCAGTAAGTCATGACAACATATGTTTTTAGTTAATTGTAACTAATTGAACTGAGTTAAATTAGTTATGCAAGCTGTTTTTACCCTTTAACTTTCCCACCAAGAAAACACACTTTTGGATTGCATTTCTTAACACCTAATGTCGCTAGTTAACATACCCAATGCATTTTTTTTTAAACGCATCTCATCATTTCTAAAATATCAGCCTCTACAAAATGGTTGATATGTTGGTTTATGGTAAAAATACCGAAATTTATACATATACTATGAAAAATCTGAAAATTTGAAGTGTATGACCAATTTATTTAAAAAATTGTTGAATACTAGGTCATCTTTTTTAAAGTATGCCATAAAATAGATTCACATTTAGCATTTTTTTTAAATTTTTTTTATTATTATTTTTTTTTACAATAAAACCAAAATCAAGTGTAGTAGTGGAACATGATTATGTTTGTTTGACTTTTTTTTTTTCTTTTCTTTTTTTAAGTAAGATTTTGTTTTAGTCTTAACATTTAAGGCCTCCGGTATTACCAGTTATAGTAAGCACACCAGTGTATATGTGAACCTCTCTTACATCATGGGTAATCTCACAATTGTCAAGAAATTTACATTATTGCAAAAAGTACATGTGCACTTAAAAATTCAAATGCATTTATATTTATATTGCAATGCTTTCTTTTTTTTTTTGTTTGTTTTTATTTGCAATGGTGAGTTGAATCTCTATTATTACATTAATTATAACTATATTTTTTATACAAATCACCATACAGCACAGGTGTCCAATCCAGTTCCTGGAGGGCTGCTGCTCTGCTATTTCCAACGCTTATTAAACACACCTGATCAAACTAATTGAGTCTTTCAGTTTTGTTTGAAACCTGCAGGTAATTGTTTTGAAGCAGGATTGGAACTAAACTGTGCAGAGCTACGGCCATCAGGAACTGGATTTGACACCTGTGCCACACACTGTAAAAATGCTGGGTTCCACACAATCGATTTGTGTTGAGATTACAAGAAGGAATTAAGTTAACCTATTAGTTTTTACAAACTTGTGTGGATTAAAATAATTATGTTATCTTGCTCAAAAAAGAAATGATTGTTTTATTTCAGCTCATTTTAAATAAGTAGGTTGAACAAACAGCAAACCTATTTTTATTGAGTGTTGTACTGCTCCCATTAGCCTGTATATTAATCGGGAAATGTTATTTCTGCTGCTTAAAGAGAAAGTTTACCCAAAAAATGTAAATAACCTTATCAATTACTCCTTTAAACCTTCATGAGTTTCTTTCTTGTGTTGAAAACAATAAGATATTTAGAATGATGTTTACTAAGACGCATCGACTTCCATAATAAGAAATAGGCCTGCACAATATATCGGTTCAGCATTGATATCGCAATGTGCGTGTATATAGTCACATCCCAGGATATGCAGTGTTGAGTGGGATTTTAATTGATCACCACAAGAGTGAATATGTGAGATTTGTGGAGTCACAGCAAAGTATGGCCATAACAGAGTGAAACTTTATAATTTGCATCCGTTTTAAAGGGATTTCAAGAGTTTAAAGAGTTTATTTGGGCACAAAAAAATAAATGTGTAAACTTAAAGAGAATTATTGTACTGAATTAACACTACAAAGTCTATACAGTGTTTATTTTCAATACAATTTTTATACCTGTATACTGTTTGACTCTCCACAAAACCATTAAGCCCTGTTTATTTTACTTTTTTTGTTGCTATTGTAATTATTTTTGCTTGCAGTATGTTTGTTATTATTTATACATGATTCACATCCTTAGAAATTCATCATAATCAGTCCTAATTTATATATTTTTTTCCAAGTAGAGCTATTCAAACCATCTGGTGAAATTGTATTCATATCGCATTCTAAAAACTAAATATTGCAATGTCAGATTTTTCCAATATCGTTCAGCCTTAATAAGAAACATGGAAGTCAACGGGTGCCAGCTACCTACATTTTTCAAAATATCAAGCATTCAACTGAAGAAAAAAAACTCAAACAAATTTTGAACAAGTAAAGGGTGATTAAAAATAATGACAGAATTTTATTTTTGGGTTATCTATCCCTTTAACACCTGTGCTCATATACAGTAGGCGCAGATTTTATATTTTGTCACAGAGTATTGATGTTATTATTGTCTGGGGATGATTTGCTGGAGCTGTGAGAATTGTAACCAACATCTTGTACCTGTTCAGACATGCCTTTACAGCACAGACAGAGGAAGCTGAAGGAAGATGTAATTGCATGCCTTTGAAGGAGAAATTTTGTGAGCTCACTCTGAAGTTTTCACAAGTAATCTTATACTATTAGCCTTGGGGCCAATTACCACTTTGTCACTTTGTGTTTTTACAAATCTAATTTGTGAAAGCTGTTCTATTTACACTTGGCCTCATAGCATGCGAGTATGTTTTAAGAAAGCTAATCCTAATCTTAAATGTGCAAATGGGTCAATGATGAGGCAGATAACTAAATATTCATCTCAAGTTATATTTGCACATGTTCTGTATGCTTTCTACATCTACAAAAATATCCTCATAAATGTAAAAAAAAAAATGTCAGAATATAGCTAATATGATATTGTCGTCATTATTTATAATATATTAAATACACATATTTTAATCCTTTTACAAGATGTAAGATAAGACTTTGGTATCTCCAGAATGTGTCTGTAAAGTTTCAGCTCAAAATACCCATCACATTATTTATCATAGCCTCCAGAATCTGCCCATTTTGGTGTCTGAATACATTATAGCTGTTTTTGTAGCTTTTGTCTTTAAATGCAAATGAGCTGCTTATCCCCACCCAGTGTTCTGCTTCTCATCATGCATAACGTCAGATAAACAGGACAGTGACAGTGACAGACTTGGATAAAGCTGAAATACAGCTCATTAGTCAAAAATACCAAGTAAGTTACTTTCATGTATTTGTGGTGGAGTTTATTCAAGCCTTTCTAAAATGATGTGTTTTTTTTTTTTTTTTTTTAGCCTTTCTGAAATTACTGTCTTTATTACAAACATGCTCTATTTTAAAAATGGTTTAAATGTATAAAACTTATAAAAATGTTGTAACAAATATTTGAATCCCAGTTTATTTGCCAAAAAAAAAAATAATTTTATGGACGTGTATACATGTTACTATAGAAACATGGGGTCATCATTGGGATTTGGGTCCTATTTTAACGTCAGGAAAAAAAAAAAGAGACTTATTGTGTTTATATCACTCCAATATGACAGTGTACATGCACAGTATACCTACACAGTTCTGTCCTAACCAATGCAATCTCAAGGCAATTTGTAACTTGTTGATTTAGTGGCTAATTTGTACAATCTTATTCGTACTATTTAGTACGATTTGCTCATCACCCAATGACGATTGGGTTTAGGGGTGGGATTGGGTGCCACGCCTCCTTTTTAAAATCGTACATTTTAATACCAGTGAACTTTTTACAAATTTGTATTTAGCCACAAAACTGACAAAACGTAAAATACTTACGTTTTCCTCATGAGATCAGGCTGGTCCTAACAGTGAAAGATTTCATCATGGGTGCCCTTTTAATGTAAAAATTAAAACAACACTTACTCTGATCTGTACTTGATATATAATTTATTATACATTATATTATTTCATATATTCAATATCATAACAACTTTTATTTTAATTCAAAATAAAGCCATTTTAATAAAATGGGTAAAACAAGGATTTAACAATAGTTGCAAAGTTTAGCGATGTGAAATTGCATTTATCTAGTATTTGGTGGTTGCATTGTTGGAGTTAAATAGAATATTTTAATGTTTAATCCAAATAATTATTCTTCTAAATAACCATCACAAGTTTAATGAATGACATTTAGTCCTCTGTAAATCATAGTTCTAAAATAAAATATTGTAATTCCTTAATCATATTCTGAAATATGTTCTGATGAAAGAAACACATTTTAAGCACTTTAACTATTACACGTTTGATGCTTTTTTTTATTTTTGCTTCATTCACAGAAAGAAACAAGATATGTACTGTGCCTTTATTTAAAAAATGAATATGTAAAATAATGTTGAGCTTCTGGATGTGACTGAACTTTTTGTTTAATTTCAGGCAGTTTGCATGCGTGCTGAAAATGGAGAAGTTAATCTCTCTGGCAGATCATATCTGTGATGATGTGTGTTAGTAGTCCTGTATCTTCCGACTGAAAGCCAGCATAACATGCTTGAACAGCTTTGGCAAGAGTGAAATTTACCCATGTAGATGCACTTACCTTTGTCCAGTGGCTTCTGAAATGGGGGGCAGGGAGAGGTGGGGGTAATCCAGGAAGCAGGTTATGTGACACACCCCGATAATATTACACACTTAAAATGGTCAAAATGAGTAATCTCTCAGAGTTTGGTTCCAAAGTTTGAGGTAACTTTTAAAGGTATTTAATTTGCCATATTAACTTATGCTTTGTTTCAGGGTTAAGAGTGTGTGTGTTTCTTACGCTATATGGTATATTTAATAATTGCTCAATTAAAAACTATTGTAAAGTATATTTATTTATGTCCATCTTGTGTGGTCAGTCTGCTTTATTTTATTTTTTAACGCTTTCAATCAAATGTATTGCTTATGATAGAAAGATATTCGACCTTATAACAAACGTGGAAGCAAAAATAAAAGCAATAAAAATATTATCCTACATTATCATGCAATAATTTTTTATTTTATTTTATTTTTTTATTTATTTTCATTTCGATTAATAATTATTTCAATTAATTTATTTGATTAAAAAAGGATTTAGAATCAGTTATATAAAATAAAGCACAACTACCATGGGGACAATAACTAGCCATGTAACAGAAGAAGAGAAGAGGTGTGTCATGCTGCTTTTTGGTGTCTGTCCATGGTGACTCTTGATTTCAGAGTTCTGTTGAGAATGTCTGTTGACTTCAGAGTTAACATAGACTGAGTTAATTGAACTTGCATTCGGGACTGGTTTTGGTACAGATGTACCTTGAGTAAGCAGGTTTAGGGTTAATCAAGCAGAGTTCAGGGGTTAGCAGATGGACCGTAAACCTTTTTTTCTGGAACAAACCCCAGGTATTTTCATGATCAGGTAGCAGATGATCAGAGAAATACATGTAAAGAGAGGCGCAACTGAACTTGAACATTAATTTTTCCTATAAAAAATCATTGTGAAAGAATATGTCTTGGGGAAAGAAGTCATGCAGGTTTGGACTAGCTGAAGTAGAGTAAATGATCAAAACATTTTCATTTTCCTGCGAATTATGCCTGATAATTTGGAAGAGTTAGTGTTGATTAGCGGAGAGGCAGACTGCAGAGCTCACAGTATGACATCTGTCTGCTGCAGGTGAAAGCCTTACCTGAGAGATGGAGAGAAAGCTCTCATTATCTGTATCCTGAAAGAGATAAAGATCTGACTTGACCTCCTGCTCCTTCCCATTTACTTCTTGTTTGGTCTCTTTTCTCTTTCTTGGTTGCTCACTATCGGAGCGATCCTAGCAGGTATCACGTTGCCTTTCATTCCAGCTCGAGCTGATGTGATATCTCTCTGATACTCAGTTACCCAGAATCCTCCCAGCTGAGATGAGGCAAGGAATCTGAGCAACCTTGTATTGATTTAGTCCTTTGAGAGGGAAAAAAATGGAAAGAGTAACTAGAGACGTTGTCGGTTGTCTTCTTGCAGGAATTAGCTCAATTTATCAGTTTGTCTGAGGCTGGAGTCGCTAATGGAACTATAGTTTCTCCAGACTAGCGGTTCTATAAATACAGATCTGTATATCAAACTCTGATGGAAGATTGCAGCTCTCAATGATGCATTTGTACTGGTGTTGGTTTTTTGTTTATGTATTCAGTTCAACCATTGTGGAGTGTTTTTTTTTACTAAAAAAAGCAAAGCTCTAAAGGTTAATGTTATCATGGTCTATACAGTGGGTAATGTTGCAGTAACTTAATGTCCTTAGCATTCATGACTTTCAGATCAACTTTTGTCATGTCAGTTGAAGCCGATAGCCTAGTTGACAGTGCACATATGTAGCACAACTGTGCTACAATCGTTCAGCTCGAGTTACTAACAACCATAAGCTGTAAAAGATATGGACATAGTAGTATCAGTGATGTCACCCATAGGTTTCTAAAGACGCAAATGAAGCTACAAGTACGCATGGCCAACTGTCGCCATTTTGTTTTAAAAACACTGTTGTAATGCACACAAAGTACGTAAAGGCTAGGCTGCATATTTGCAGCATGTTAGCTATTAAGCATTTTAAACTACTTTTTAACACTCGTACTCAAAAGTGCTTGTAGACCTTAAATGTGCCTCATTTTGATTAAGTCGACTTATAATGGTTTACATGATTTAGTGAGGCACACACTAAAGTGTAGTCTAAATTGTAAAAAAAATAAAAAATCAAATAATAAATTCTCATTTAATGTCTTTCCACCTACAGTTTTTCAGTAAGGCTCCATGATTTTCACAATTCTAAAAACATCAAAGAATCGTTGAATTCAGTCATAAAATTGGAACTGACAGACAGTATAATGGGACATGTAACAGATTTTGGCAAACATGGACCTAATATTAAAGCAGAGAAAGACTGCTGTTTAAATATGAAATTTGCATGTGTCATTTTTTCATTATCAGCAGTCTTGCATTAAAGACATACTGTAAACTCGCATAAAGTTGATCAAAAATCATTTCTTCATTACATTACAGTAAACACAAAGTCATTCAGTTTAAAAAGAAAGTTTGATATAACTTTAGTAATTGCAGAAATTTCATACTATTATATGGTACACTGTTCAAAAAAAAATACACTAGAACTACTGAGGTAGTCATTTTGACCATCTTAAATGTTTGTAATTTAGTAAATAACATTAAAATAAAATCGCTTTAACTCTAGTAACCTACACTGACTTTTCCTAAATGTGTACATTTCATTCTGTATTCAACTATTTTATTAAAATTGCAATACACAAGAGTTCTGAGCTTTTCTACTCGCACTGGCTAGAATTGTCAAATTGACTTCATGCATTTCAGCATTCTCTACGTTTTCGGTGAGCCTCTGTTTCTGCTTAATTTCTGCTAACAAAAACAGAACTTTCTAATGGAAAAACTTTAGTTATGTCTTTCAAACTTTCATCAAGTCTTTCTACTTGGCTCTCCCACTTACTTGACAAAGTAAGGATCTGTGGGACGATCTAGTTACTCAAATTATGGGCTATGTTACAAAAAAGAGGGTGATGATGACTTCATAAAATATATTAGGACTGACATTCAACGCTTTATTCTAAAATCTCAATATAAACTTTGAATGCGAGTTTGATAATTCAGTTCAGTTCTAACTGACAGAATGATCACTATGGCCATTCTAGTAGTTCTAGAATCCTGGTAGCTCCAGTATTAACCGTCTTTGAGTTTAATGTAATTTAATTTTGAAATGGCTTGTAAAGTCAAGTTAATTCAGCTTAAAAATGTCAACTCATATTTTTCTTTTAAACCACGTAGAACGGTAAAATTCTCAAAATAAAAGGAATAATGATAACATTTTTTTTGATTGCTAAATAATGATGCATTAACTGCCAATTTTAAAAAGTAATAAAATAATCATCTATTAAAATGCAATCAAAAAACACAAAATAGAAAATCTAAAACAAAACTTGGGATGAAACAAAACCAGTCATGTCTCACAGGAGTTAATATGAGTGGGAGTCATTATTTCAGTCTAGAAGAGGCAGAGATTGACTGTCTGCTGAATTTGTCAAGGCAAAGCGAAGCTTAGTGTTTAAAGAAATGCCATTCAAAGAGGCGTTGAGCTGGTTATTTGTGTCTTTGTCTTGAGTGCATGTTGAAGCATGTCGCAGCATGATTGTATGCTGGCGTGAGTTTTTATTTATGCTAATTTGTTATGTAATATCTTGTAATATCCTCTGGGTGCTGCTCTGTTATCCATGTACATCAATCCAGCCAAAAAAAGGCTGAACTTGAAACGGAGACTGTGTTTTGATGATGAAACCTTTTCATTATTCACAGCCAGGATCTGTACCTGTGCCGTTTATCACCCTGTGGAATTACAATTACAGCTCACAGTCCAATATAACATATCAACCTTTGAGTCATGCCTCGTCTTTGTAGGGATAGGCAGTTTTTCTAATAGCAACTAGCAGCCTATTTCTTGTAGTTTTATTTAATATTTTTTCACAGAGGATTCATTTAGAGACATCACCCCCATGTTTTAGAATGTTAACTACCGATGGCCTGCGAACATCCTGTTTTTTTTTTCTTGCTCTTAAAATTATGTAATTTAATTAATCCGAAATTCACATATAGACACCTTTGACAGTTATTATTTTGCCTATATGCTGTATATGTCATATTCCTAAAAGTGCAGTAAACTTCTTGTCACCAATATCAGTTTCCAGAATTGCCCATAAAGCACTGCAAATGGCAAAATTGCGAAAAACACAACTGATGCAGTGGTGTTGATTAGAATAAACAACATCCAATGTGATCCTGAAAAGATGTAGATATTTTACATTAGAACGTAAAATGTGGTACCCAGACTCTTGCCGTTTTTATTCCTGCTGTTAAAGTTGCAGCACATGCTCATTGGAAATAGATGGTTTAGCAGCATACATTTTGTGAAACCACAAAAAAAGAACTACAACAGATGTTTGACTGCAGTTTCTAGGTATATATCTTGGTATGACACCAACAACTTTTTGCCCCTTTTCACAGTAACTATATTTACAAAGACATATTGTAGAGTTCTTTGCATTTCTTCATGCAGTTATTTTTTACAACACCAAATAAAACCACCAAACAATTTGGCAGTGTCTAAGATTTGTAAATGGATGCGTTCATTTTAACAATCTTCCCTCAAGCTCTAATCTAGCAGGATTCTTTGAGGCCTTCAAACAAAACATCTGTTAACAGCTTCGGGGCTCACAATATGTCTGTCTTAAAGGATGGGTGGGAGTGTGTGTGAATGGGAATCTCTTGAATGAATCTCTTGAATGATGTGATGGTATCAGCAGTTCAAGTAGAAGATGACAGCAGAGCACTTTACAACACTGGCAGTAGTGTGCAAAATGCATAAAGAAATATATGGATTAGTTCACCCCAAAATGATAAATCTGTTTTAATCACAAGGGTCATTCGTTCATCTATGTAGTTTTTTTTTTTTTTTTTGGCACATAAAAAGGGATCTTGGAGCTTCATATGATTTCAATCAACAACTTTGAGTGTTTTGACAGTGTTTTTGGTTCCGTTTCTGGACTTTAAACGTCTTTATAATGTTGCTGTCTTGGGTTGGGTCGATAGATGATTTCATCGCCGATGACGGATAGACCTCCATCGCAGCAGCAACCCGCTCACAAAAAAATACCATTTGCACTAATATGTTTTAGCTTTGAAATGGCATTTTAGAGCAAACACGATCCACGTCCTCACTGGTATTTCATCTAGCATTTCTGAAAAGCTCTCCTTCCACACTATACCGCTGAAAACACACATCATGTGACCACACTCACATACACACATACATCATATGTGCGTGTCTGAGCTCCAGCAGTCAGTGGGTGCTTTGAGCACAAAACCCCAGAGAGCAGTGCATGTCAGACATTTTATCAAGGATGTACCGCGGGATCGCGTCTCACTATAGTTGGTAAAGGTGATTTTTAAATAATGTGTCCATTTAACGACTCTTCGGTCTTTTGAATCTATAACAGCGTCAGTACACCACTTCAATCTTTCGCTCTCACGCTTGTACCTTAGATACTGTTGGTTGGTTTCTGTTGGTTGTTCACCTTTTTTTACAAAGTTTGTTGATGGCCTTATAACAAGACCAATTACTTCATGCAAGAGTCCCATGCAAATGTGATTGGCAGGTGGTATTTTGTGTGTAGCTTGTCTTTTATTTATTTATGATTTGGTTAATGTGTAAAACAAAGACCATGCAGGTCATAGATGAAATGGTAGGCTACAAATAATTAATTGTTATGAATTAATTAATTATTCATAAATGATCTTCCATCGCTATGCTTCTCATTAGACGTCGTACGATGCCAAATTAATCTTCATCAGCCAACCTTATTGCTGTATATGAAGGGCCGGAGAGCTCTCGGATTTCATCTAAAATATCCTAATTTGTTTTATGAAAATGTTTGAAGGTCTCAGGGCTTTGAAACAACATGAGGATGATTTTTGAGTGAACAAACCCTTTAAAAATAAAACATTCACACATTTATCCATTTAAAATTGCATCTTGGGACTTTGGCATTCTGTTCCTGTTTCCTTTCACTAACTGTTTTTGTCTGTATAATCTTCCCCAGGAAAAATGGTCTGTAGCTTGAACTCGAGTCAAATTAAGCACCAAAGTTTACTACTTGATAAAATGTACGCTGTCTTTTCACAGCCAACTGTTGCTTGGAGACTTTTGTCACAGTAGCAGCCCCAGAAGGAGGCCCCGAGAGCTTCTGACACTGGGCTGTTTCCAGAGAAAGTGCAACAAACAACATAAACGTAACGGTCTGTCATCCATGATGTGCAAAGTAGTTACTTAGTACACTTTTACAGTAACACATTAACAAAATGAGTGACCAATAAAGAAACAATTCAGTTGATTTGAGAGGGGAATGCTAGATCAGAGTGCTAATTTAGTTTTGTTTTTAACGTGGATATTACTTTTGGGCTTAATCTTGATTTGTTGTGTGTGTGTGTGTGTGTGTGTGTGTGTGGTGGTGTGAGTCTTGCACCTTTGGAAAGACTTGAATTATTCAGTGCTGTAGTGGCTCTTGACCAATTGAAACCTTCCCTCAATAGAGGCCTGGCTGAAAAGAGAGCCAGAGCTCGATCCAACTGACTGAAGCACGTCTAAATATTTAATTCATCCAAGGCCACAAATTCTCCAGAAGCACTGATCAGTTCGCTACGAATTCTAATGAGGGTTTAGACTCAGGATTTAGTTCTACCTGACTTGAGACGGGCAACTTGGAGAAGAGTCTGGAATAATAAAGAAACACTTTATCTGAAGTGCTAGTGGTCGACGACTGCTGATTTTCAATTGGCGGTATGGATTTCTAGTCTGTGGCTTCTAGGCTGTTTGTAAAAAGAGTTTATAATAATTGAAATGAGAAATGTATTACAAGATGATAAAATGATACTATCATCTAAAAGTTGAAAGTTGGTAATGTACATTATTTTTTTTTTAATAAGTCTCTTTTATTAAAATTACAGTAATTGTGAAAAGTTACTATTCATAAAGAACTTTTTTGGATTGGTTTTTACCTCGGCTGGGTCTGTTGGAGTTCTGTGTGGCATTTGCATGTTCTCCCCAAGTTCATGTGGGTTTCTTTCAGGTGCTTTGGTTTCCCCCACAAGTCCAAAGACATGCGCTTTAGGTGAATAGAATAAACTAAATTGGTCGTAGTGCATGAGTGTGAATGTAAGAGTGTATGGGTGTTTCCCAGTGTTGGGTTGTGGCTGGAAAGGCATCCGCTGTGTAAAACATGCTGGATAAGTTGGCGGTTCATTCCACTGTGGTTACCCCAGATTAATAAGGGGACTAAGCCGAAAATAAAATGAATGAATGATGTTGACCCTGATTTTTATTCTTATTGGAAAGTCATGTATATATTGTAATGTGAATAAGACTTGGAAATCCAGTCTTTTCACACATGCAGTCTTAACTGGTAAATTACTAGTATGTTACGGTTAAGAAATCAAATGTGTTGATGTGATGTTTTAAAAAAGTTAAAACGGAGAAATGAAATATTTTTTCTTTTTTTTTTTTATTCATCCTTGATTTTACCAGGAATTTCCTATTGAGATATTAATCTTTTTTACCAGGGGGTCCTGGCCAAAATGCCAGCACAAAGTATTAGATACAAAAATAGACACGCATAAAATATCACAAATTTCAAATTTACATAAAACATTTACATGATTCTTCCAGACTTTAATGTAGGGTCACACTCTTGGAACAGTTAAATGTAATTATAAGAATTTTGTGTACTATAACTACAAGTATAATATGATAAAAGATTACAAATATAGGATGGCAATTGAGCCAATAATGCCCTAGTGGTGAATTAAAAGCATATGCATTTTTCTCTTTTCGTGCAGGGAAAACCCATCCAACCATTTTGTACAAAATACAATGATGGTGTCTAGATTGTTTAATAACTAAAGCTGAGGGTATTCCAGAAAGCAGGTTATGTGGCATAACCAGATAAGTTTAAGCATTTGTTAGTGAATACCCCCAGCGTTCAGTTCTAATGTTTGAGGTAAATTTCAGGGTTTGTAAGTTTGCTGGAGAGTCAGTTGTGTGTGTGTTTAGGTTGGTTGGTTCACTTCTTCTAATCTATATGGTGCACTTTGTGTTTCTTACATAATTTCATAATATATTTTGTAATTTCTTAATAAAATACTGTTTTAAAGTAACATTTTGGTTGTACTGCTATTTATGTAATTTACTTTTATCTCAACATGAGCGGTTTTGTAACTGACATATTTTGTGTAAGCAGGTTTAGGGTTCATTAGAACTGGTAACATTACCAGAATCTTTCTGTGTGTGACCAAGAACAGGATAACCTGTTTCAGCACAAACTACAAAAAACAACTTCTTTTTGCTTAGTTATTTTAGTGCTACTGAATTATACAAACCTGTGTTTCAGTACATTAAAGCTGCATTATATTGAATCAAAATCTGACTAATGTGGCACATTTTTTTCTGTATACAACTGAAGACAAAATTATTTGCTGTGAAATTTAAGTACTATTTAAACAGGAAATTTAGATGCACATTTTTAAACATAATAATTAGAATATATAATAACAGATTGCTTTTGTGTTTGCCGTGATTACAATACATAATATTTTATTAATTATTTTGCAAGATATTAGTAGTTGGCTTAGTGTTATTTAAAGGCTTAACTAGGTAAAATGGGTTATTTAGGCTAGTCATTGTTTTTTTCTGTAGCCAAAAGAGTAGCTGGCAGCTAGCTCTCTGCAACTCTCACATGGTCGCCAATGAAGCTAAGCAGGGCTGTGCCCGGTCAGTACCTGTATGGGAGACCACATGGGAAAGCTAGGTTGCTGCCTGAAGTGGTGTTAGTGAGGCCAGCAGGGGGCGCCCAACCTGAGGTCTGGGAGGGTCCTAATGCCCCAGTATAGTGACGGGGACTCTATACTGCTCAGTGAGCGCTGTCTTTCGAATGAGACGTTAAACCGAGGTCCTGAATCTCTGTGGTCGTTAAAAATCCCAGGATGTCCTTCGAAAAGTCATCCTGGCCAAATTTTCCCACTGGCCTCTGTTCATTATGATCATCATCCTCTTATCATAACTGGCTTCATCACTCTTTATTCCTCTCCACCAATAAGCAGGTGTGTGGTGTGCGTTCTGGTGCAAAATGGCTGCCGTCGCATCATCCAGGTGGATGCTGCACACGGAGATTCCCCCCTGCATGTAAAATGCTATATAAATGTAAGCAATTATTATCATTATTATTATTAAGTAAATCTGTTTTTGTGAGTTGTTTTTTTTGTTGCTGGAAAGTGTAACTGTATTCAGTTACAATAATGTATATCAATAACCCAGTGTAAAATAACTCTTTATATGCTTCACACATTGAATTATATTAATCTTTAAGCCTAGAAACACAATTTCTTGCAGCTGAATGCTTTTAAATCCTGAACAGTTGAAATCGTTTACAAAGTAACAGGTCTTAAAAACACATAAATGAGAGACTTCACCTTGTTATGGTTAAACAATGCAATTAATCTGCATTTGTTCTGAACTGTGGTGCCTGAATAATATCCCTACTTGACATCGCACATCCTGAGATCCAAACATTACATTGAACTAAATATTATGCAAACCTACTGTATACTTAATTCATTTTTATAAATCCTTATTAAATTGCTCTTGTAACAGTGTTATTTTGAGCTGTTTTGGTCAATGAGGGCTTTACCAACACAGTCTCACGCAATCTGTGTTTTGTAATGTGTTGATGGACCGCGTTAGCATATGCGCACTCTGTATGTGTGTGTGTGTGTGTATCAGGGGATGTGCCTGTAGGCAGGAGCAGTCTTGTCTCTCTTAATTTAGCCCCAGTGCAGCAGTTCATAGCCCTTTTTCTTTCACTCATTATATGATATGGCACTTTGCCAAAGGCTACATTATGCAAGTCACCCTCCCTCCTGACAGCACCCACTTACAAACACACACACACAGTAGCTGGATGGAGAACGCAGGTTAGCAGGTGGCATCATTTATAATTAATGTGACTGATGTTTTACCTGTGATTTCCATATGGAGAAACGCAGGTGTGAGTGAGCACCCCATGCGCATTAAAAGTGTACTTCTCACACCGGAGCTAATCTGACATGTGGATGTTTATGTTCCATTCTGAGACGACGTGTCAGGCCAAAACTGTTATTAATGAGTGCTTAAGTGTAACGGTTTTATTATCTTTGACATGTTTGGAGAAATGGATTGTTCATAATTATTTAAAGGTATAAATTGTGGTGCAATGTTAATATTTTTATGGTGACATGGTGGCTCAGTGGTTAGTACGGTCACCTCACAGCAAGAAGATTGCTGGTTTGAGTCCTAGGATGCATTTCTGTTAGGAGTTTGCATGTTCTCCCTGTGTTTATGTGGCACTTCTGGGTGCTCTGGTTTCCGCCACAATCCGAAGATATGTGGTGTAGGTGAATTGGATAAATGAGTGTATGGGTGTTTCCCAGTACTGGGTTGCAGCTGGAAGGGCATTTGCTGCATAAAACATATGCCAGAATAACAGTTGATTTAGTTCATTGCGCTGTGGTGATATCTGAAATCGAGACTAAAGTCCCTTTCACACATACAGACCTTTCTGAAAAATTACCGGCAATTTTCCGGAAAGGTCTGTATGTGTGAACAGGCCCTTTTTGAAAATACCAGTAAATTTGTTCCGTCAATTTTCTGGAAAGAGAAGTTGTAACATTATCGGTAATTTGCCGGAAGGCTGCACTGTGTGAAGCAGAAGGAAGATTGCTGGAAAGAGCATGTTCACCCTTAGAACACGCTGACGTGAGACATCTACTTAAGCCAATCACAACATTTAGACACGTTAACATCCGCACTGTCTAGAGAAATAAAAACCTTTTATTTTTCTAATATTTTTCCAGACACAACTAGCATGTTATTCAGATCATGTTTCTATGTTTCTTCTTAACGCCAAAGGTGTAAAAAGCTATCGATAAAATGTTTATGGTAAGCCGCTGTTTGTTTACCTTTAAGCACAGCTTGCTTCAGTTGCTTGACACTTGTGAATTTGAAGCAGCTGGTGAGTGCCAGCACAAACACATATATGTACATCTCGACATTCCTCCATGTTTTCAACGAAGTTGTTCACAATACTTATTCATCCACAGAGTTTGTAACGTAGTCAAATAATTACAAATACAAGCGCAGCCGTTTAGAGGTCCTTTTTGGTTAATGATGTCAGAATGTACCTGTATTTTGGAATGGATGTGTGAATGGCCTATTTCGAAAAAAAATCTAGAATGTCCTTGCCTGTGTGAACAGCACTTTTTTTGAAGTCGTTCTGAAAATTTTCCAGATATTTATCAGTATCACTGTGTAAAAGGGGCTTAAGCTAAAGGAAAATGGATGAATGAATAATTTTGTCACGAAAGTGTCACTTAAAAAATTACAGAAATCCAAATTCGGTCATGAATATTCATTCAAAAATATTTTGTCTTTTTTTTTTTTTTCTTTCTGTTGAGCACTAAAGGAGTATGTTGAGGAATGCTGGAAACCTGTAACCCTTGACTTCATATGTATTTTCTGTAGAAGTCAATGGTTACAGGTTTCAACACTCAAAATATCTTCATTTGTACTCGACAGAAAAACCTCAAGCTTCTTTGGAACAAGTTAAGGGTGAAAAAATGATTCTGAGAAATGAAATTGTGAGAGAACTAACTATTTAAGTCATCAATATAATTGTGATCGTTTGTGTGAGAGACCGATGGAAACTGAAGTTATTATTTACTTTAGAATTTGTACATTTTGTTGAATCATCTAGGCATTCAAATAGGTAAATCATTATCTTAATTTATTAATTTATTGGCAATTTGTTGGAGTGTTTTAATTTATGTATTCTTTAATTTTTAAAATTATTCTTATAAAATAAAATAAAAAATACCCTTTTTGTATGATTAAGGGATTTAAATTAGGCTTTTATTCACATAAAAAATGTATCATTACACAAACATCTAGCACATACAACATAATGAATGTAAACATCCCAAGTTCCCTAAGATTCTTATGTGCAACTGTTAGTAAACGTTTGATATGAGTAAAAGTTAAACTTATTAATATAAAGTGATTTCTGCTCTTCATAAAGCCTGGATTAAATCACTTGATTCATGTGGATTAATTTTACTATGTCTTACGGAGAGTTTTAAAGGCCATGATTAAAAAAAATCTTCTTTTGTAGGCTGTTTGGACCGAACTAGGTGTACTGTAGGTACAGTGTGTCCACACTTGATTGACATAAACACAATAAGTCTCTTTTTTTCTAATTTTTCCTAAAGTTAAAATAGGATCCAAATCCTTCCCATTTTGAGGCTCACCGCAACGTGATGTAGAAGTGCAGTTTCCCTGCCCCCTCAATTGATTGACAGCCATGAATTAACATGTCTCCGTAGTAACACGTATAATAATATCAACGAGACAGGATGTGCGCAAAACAACTGGGATTAAAAGATCTGTTCAGCTCTCTGTGGTCATCTGTCATCATCAAATATAATCAAGAATGAGTTTTACAAGTTTAAACATTTTTTAAAACAGTGCATGTTAATGGATTACAGTAGGGATGTAACGGTATTGTAAATACCGTCATACCGCAATATTATTTTTTTCGATATTACCGAAGTCGCATGACTCGGTAAAACTATAGGTCTTCTGAGAAAATTTGCTCAGGCGAATGAAGCGAACGGGATGTAGCGAAAACTACAATTGCCATCAGCCCATGCTTGACCATCATCCCTTGCGGTCTGTTGTCGCTACAGATCCAGTAATGCGGAAATGGAGTGTGCTGCTAGAAGCGGGGATGAAAAGAGCTGGAAAACTCTAAAGCAGGTCGCACACCAGAAGCGGCGCTCGGTGGCGCGCCGCGCAGCGCCATGTATTTTAGAATTCTAAACATAGGTTTCTATCAGGATACACACACCGGCGCCGCAAGTCGGCGGCTGTCGGCGGCGCCCGGCGACGGCTCAGGACGCAGTTCATTTTTCAGCCGCGCCAAAGAGCGCAATCTGGTTAGTTTCATGTTAAATATCATTCGAATGTGCGCGTCTGGTGTGTGATACTTATAAACTGTCATGTACATCTGAAAACGGAAGCGGGGCTGCAGACGTTCGCCTCTCTGATTGGGGCTTTTCCTGAATATTAAGTAGCCTAACACGCACAGTTCAGTCCTGCATCTTCTCCGTGTAAGTTCAGACTTCGCAAGTTTGATCAAGGCTGCAGTCTCTTCTTCTCAGTTTGATATGGAAAAGCAGATTATACCGAGGACACGGGTAAATCTTCAAAGGGAACAGTGTACTTTATAACTTCATTCACATCACCCTGGCTTCGTTGTTTCACTTTCTCAACAATAAAATGTAAACATGATTTAAGGAACTGCCTATTTTCATTTTAATATTAGCAACTTAGACAGCAGACATGTTGAGGCGTCGTGCTGCATAAGATGAGCGTCATTTTCACTGTGTGGATATTTATAACAAAACGGAGCCGATAAAAACACTGCCTCCTTTCAATTTCAGTGAAAATACGAAACACAGCCTCTCTTTTGCTGAATATCAGTTTTAATAATCGATAATGGCCATTTTAAAAGTATAACATACAATAAGTTTATACATTATAGGAAATAAAGGCAAGCGATCAGTCAATATACAGAATGGACGTGCTTCCATTAATCATTAACTTATCTTTGCGCTCAGCCAAAACACGTTACCTGAGAACAAGTAATAGATTCCAATGCCCAAAGTCAGGGAATATGTCGTTAGATAAAGACAACAAGATAAATGAAATATCCCGTTTAATAAATATAGTGAGATTAGATCCAGCGGGAGATGCTTGATGAGAAGTCCGACTAGCAGAGCTCTCATCTGGGTAGATGGGCTGAGTGTGATTAAATGTTGAATGTGATGAGTTTTCAACAATACTAAATTAAAACTTTATTGTTTTTACATGGTTTAATAATTTTTTGTTATTAAAATTGAAGTTCCTGTTTCAAAGCTTACAGATAGATGGCTAATTTGTATGTCATTGACACTTTTGGCACTTTTTTGGAGTATTTTCATAAGTTTTGTTTTTTCCTGTAAATGATTCAATAAATACCGTACCGTGACATTCATACCGAGGTATTACCGTACCGTGAAATTCTGATACCGTTACATCCCTAGATTACAGCGATTTTTACTTCATCACAACAGCCGCATATCAGTACAATTATAAAAGATGACGCTTCAATCCCATTTTGTGGACTTTAAATCCGGTTTATTTTGTACATTAACATAACAGATATCAATACAGTAGTGTATATTAATGTGTATCCTGTCACATACGAGTTTAAAAACGATGCAAAGTTAAACTGTTATATTGTGCGTGTGTGTATGTATGTGTGTGTATGTGTGTGTGTGTGTGCGCGTGCGCTTGAACTTTGTAACGACCTTGTGTGTGACTCATTGTTCCATCGGCTCGGTCCACAAAAAATACATTTAATAGTAATTGGGAAAGTTCTTACTGTGGTATTTTTCATAAACATTACGTGAGCTCTGCTTTATTCATGTCTGTCACTGTATCTGCCACAGCCTAGGCAGAGAATGAGGCCCTGTTTACACTAATGCGTTTTAGTTTGAAAACGCATAAGTTTTTCCACGGTTACACCATCCGTCCACACTACGCTGGAGTTTTCGAGCGCCGAAAACGAAGCGTTTTGGAAATGCTGGAGAGCCCGTTTTCATTCTGAAATGCTGCCGCTCCGTCTCTGTGTGGATGGGGTGAAAACGGAGACATCTGAAAACGGAGGCATGGCTGCTGAGATTCGCTACCTGGTTGGGGCTTTTGTGTCATTGCGTATCCTTCCCTTATTCGTCAAGCCCTATAACACATGCCTTTAATGCTACCGGGAGACAGCAGACCCGGGAGCGTTGTTTGCACTATTGTCTGTTTCAGGCACCATTGTGCAGTTATTCATTTGTTACGTTTAGTAACAACTCGCCCTCGTCGTCTGTCCACAAAAATACCTTTCTTGCTTTCTTTGCCATCGTGTTCATTGTTGAACCGCCGTTTGTTGACAAACAATAACCAAATGCCGAGCGAAACACATGCTTCCTGTTTATACTAGAACGCGCAGTGCACGAATGGTCACGTGATAAACATTTTTGGTGGCGTAGTGTGGACGGAGATATGTTCAGAAACGCTAGGTGAAAGCTAGTGTGGACGCGGATCGTTTTTGATCTAAAACGCTTTAAAACTAAAACGCACTAGTGTAAATGGGGCCTGAGGCACAATCTAATAGGCACGTGGGAACGGTTGGCAGGGAGAACTAGCATTAAAGGCACAGGTCACGAAAATGGCTACATTGTGTTAAGAGCAGAACATTCTAATATTCTGAAAGGTATAACAGATAATCTGATGGGTGTTTTGAGCTGAAACTTTACAGACACATTCTGGAGACACAAAAGACTTCAGTCTTGAAGGAGGATTAAACTAGGTGCTGTTTAATGCAAAAGGTTTTAGTTTGGATTGAATTGAGGGAAATAAACATCTTTATCTGTGTTCTGAAAACAAATGAATAAAATGAAGGAGAGTAAATGTGACCCTGGACCATAAAACTAGTGTCCATTTTAAAGAAAAAAATTTTTTTGAACAAAAATGTATAATGATTTAAAGCTGCATAAATAAGCCTTTGTATGGCTTGTAAGGAGAGGACAATGTTTGGTTGAGATAAAGCTCTTTAATAAATAATAAAACAAAACCTTAGAGATAATAACTTTTTTTTAATCATGAGTCTGAAGGTTTAAAAGCAATATGAAAATTGAGAAGATCAAAAAGTCACCTTTAAAGATCAGAAATGGAATTATGATATATATTTACAGTAGGACATTTACAAAATATCTTCACGAAAGGTGATCTTTGCTTAATGTTCTTATGATTTTCGGTAATAAAAACCTCATAGTTTTGACTCATACAGTTTATTTTTACTATTGCTAAAAATACCTGTGCAGCTTAATACTGTCTTTATTCACAGTCACAAATAATAATAGATTTTCATTTTCATTCATTTTTAAACCGTTTTAATACTGTAATGTAGAAATCTGAAGGATCTATAAAAAAAAAACTTTTGCTTTTTACTGAAAATGTCATCTATTGAAACTTTTTTTCCTTCAAAGTTGTGAGTTTTTTTTGTCAAACTAATCCTTATACTGTACAGTGGAGTGTTGTGGGCATTTAGGGACACCGATTAATGCTTCTGCTAATGGGTCAGGGAAAAAGGAGGGAAGTATGCCAACATACTTTGTATGGTCAAAATCACCTTCCCGCAGTCATATTTAAACCCATGCCACACACCCGCCGCAGATGGAGAACATTTAGACAGGATGTGACAGCCTGTTACTAATGTACTGAAGACATTTACTCTTTGCACTTTGCAGAATAGCCCAATAATTCATCACCATTACCAATCCAAAAAGTTGTCAAAAGTCCCGTAAAGCCAGTTTAATATGATAGAATCTCCTTTGGGGATGCCCTCAAAGGTAAAACATAATTTAGATGAAGTAGTCTGAGAATTTTTTTTTTCACCTTTTAAAAGTGCAAAGGTTTTGGTTTTGAGAGAGTTCAATTCTGGCTAAAGCAAAGACAAGAAATCTTATGCTCTTTTTCAAATGGTGCATTTGTGTTGACAACACAATCTCAATGGCAGTTCATAACTTTTTGATTTACTGGCTAGTTGAGCTGAGCGATTTAATCGAAATTGAATTGCAATCGCGATTTGAAATGTTATTGTTTAAGCTAAGAGGCAGCGATATGAAATATATATGCATTATTTAATTTCCCCAGCCTAGAGCAAATGCATGACTGCTGTCCATGTGTGACAGTCTTACTAGCCACTTGACTGAGCACACTTTTATTCTGCCCAATCAGAATTGTGCAACTGAACTATGCTTAATGCCCACAAAAAAAACAAACAAACAAGAAAGCATGGAAGAGAGGGAGGATGACGTTTCCTGCTTCAGAAGCATTAATAGACGAATTAATATCAATAAAAAAGAGGACATCAATAAGGGAATATTTTGGTTTCAAATTCACAGACTCTGAACAATACCAGATAATTTGTCAGAATTGTTGCCACAGCATGAGGAAATACAACAACCAGCACCTAAAAAAAGGCTATGAGAAGTGTCTTGCTAAGAAGTCAACTGAAAGTATTGCCACTCAATCTAGTAACAAACAAAAGCAAAGTACAATTTCAGAGATGTTTCAGCCATGTTAGTTTGCTGAGTGTTCTGTATTTTTATAATTATATTTTTTTGTTTGTATAATAAGCTACTCTATCTCCATAGTTTGAGTTCAACTTGTTTACAGAAATGTAAGGTCATTTTATTTACTGTTTGAGAAAAATAAGTGTTTAATTTCTGACTATTTAAAAATTAACTTGAATAAATGTTTAAGTTGATATGTTTTAAGTTCCTTGTCTAAGTAACACTTACTGCATTTTAGCAGTAAGAAGCTACAATACAGATTGAGCTGAAGCTTGACTACAAAATGAAATTCAAATCGAAATCTCAATATCTGCCAAAAAATTGGAATTAGATATTTTCCCTAAATTGCGATCTCATCTGTACAATGTAGCATGATTTGCTTATCATTCAATGACTGTTGGGATTAGGGGTGGGGTTGGGTGTCACGACTACTTATAAAAATTTTAATATGACTGAAAGATCAGACTGGTGTTGACCCTTCCCATTTACTTTGAACAGAGTGATGTCAAGCATTGCAGAACTAAAGTATGGATCTGTTGAGTCTGTTGGCAGAATTTAATATAATATAATTAATTTAATATAACTCTAAACATAAACATTTTATTTAGATTCACGTACTGTTGTCAGATATTGGTATTTCAAATCATATGAGGTTTTATTTCTGGCAAATAAAGAATTAAGGCATGCATAAGCACTGCTATTTTACTGTGGTATATTAAACTAACAATTATAAATTTAGATTTTGTTTGGAGTAGTTACAGTATTATTATTTTTTTTCCCTGAAGAACAATGTAATGCAATACATTACAATATAATAATTTATTCATTTTCCTTCGGCTTAGTCTTTATTTCAGAGCTCGTTGCCGCGGAATGAACCTCCAACTATTCCAGCATATGTTTTACGCAGCGACAATACAGTATAAACACCCATACACACTCATTCACACACACATTGTGGAAAATTTAGTTTCTTCAATTCCCCTATGATGATGTGAACAGGGCGTTAAAGGGATAGTTCAACCATAAATGAATTGATAATATGCACACCCACATTCACTGTTTCTTTAGTTTTTTTTTTTTTTTTTTTTTTTTTAAATATATTTACGAAAATCGTTGGAATTTAGTATTTTTTAACCTATTATGAAACTAGTTTTCTCATTGGATTTACAAATGTTTTTATAAGTGGTTGCAGACCATTTATTTAGGCTGAATTCAAGCAAACAAATTAAGTTGATTTTTGTTTTAAATTCAGACCAGATAAATTGTTTGCAACATCAGTGCATCAGTGCAAATTGATGGCATCAGTGTATTGTTGAAGTCTTTGTTTATTCGTTTTCAACAATTTTTATTATTATTATTATTTTTTTAATCAAAAGAAAGAAACTCATATGTTATATGAGTATTAGGTGTGAAACCGCATGAGGAGCGAGTTAATAGTTAATACATTTTCAGTGTTGGGTGAACTACTCTCTATTTGAAAAAATGCTAATTAATGTACACCGTCCCTGCCAAGTAAACAAATAAATAAAAATAAAATCTGCATAAATCGACATGTTTGTGGTATTCATGGTATTCATCACATAACCAATCATTTCAAACCTTTTTTTTTTGTTGGCTTCCCATGAGAAGATTAAGAATTACACAGAATTGAATCATATTGTTTCCTGTGAAGGCTGGATTTAAGGTTGGGTTTAGTGTAAAACGACAGATTATAAACTCTGTTCAGGATAAAAATATTTACATTTATGGAAAATCCTCAAAAAACATGAAAGCTCAATGTTTGTTTGTGTGTGTCTGTGTGTGTCTGTGTGTGCTTATGTGTGTGTGTGTGTGTGTGTGTGTGTGTGTGTGTGTGTGTGTATGTGTGTGTGTGTGTGTGTGTGTGTGTGTGTGTGTGTGTGTGTGTGTGTGTGTGTGTGTGTGTGTGTGTGTGTGTGTGTGTGTGTGTGTGTGTGTGTGTCCCCACGGTCACTAGTTAGCTATCAGAAGAATAGCATGTGACCAGGAGAGACCATGTGGCCATTGCATGTGATGTCTCACACACTTCAGGATGGCAGTGTTAAGCCGTGGTCGCACTGGACTTTGAGCATGTGAAATTACTTCAGACCCCACGCAGCTTTTGTGTTCTGTGAATTGACCAAGTTGTCCATCTGGGATGCTTATGTCCTCTGTTGGTTTTACACTTTGCAAGTTGACAGGTCATGGCTCACCAAACTGATTGTGACTTTTGCTGTTCTGATTCTATTTATTTTAGACTGTCTTTGTTTTTTTTTAATGTGTTTTTTTTTTTTTATTGATCCATTTATTCACAAATGCATTAGGGTGAAATTAATATGTTTATTCAGCTAGGATGGATTAAATTGACTATACGTGGGATAACAACTTTTAAAGTGTTGCAAAGCATTTTATTCCAAATGAATGCGTTTCTCTTAATATTCATTGGATAATTATAGGGTTTTCAACTGAAATATTACACAACACAGCAGTTTTCAACATGATTTTGATGATGATAATAAGCATTGTAGAATGATTTCTGAAGGATCAGCTGAGTGAAGATTATTGACTATGACTTTATTTAAATAAATGCAGCCATACTGAGCATAAGACACTTTTTAATAGTTTGATCTGGATTTTGAATTGAATTTTATGTAGTTCAAGATGTAAAACTTTATAATAAATACTTATTTTATTTAGAACATGAATATAAAACACTTTTACCTTGAAACATATTTTTAAAAACATTTTATTTACATCCACATGTACTGTTTCCGGATATTGATAGTTTGATGCATGAGGGGTTTGATACATTTTCTAGCAAATGAAAAATTAAAGTATGCATAAGCACTGTAATTTTACTTTAGTAAACCAAAGTAACAATTCTAAGTTTAATTTTAATTTAAATATGTAGTAATAAGTAGCACAGTCAAGTGGTAACATCCTGCTCTCCCTCATGAAGCTAATGAGAAAGTAGCTAAAATTGCAATTCATCAACTGGCCTTTTTGGGCTGGCTTCAGAAACCCCAGATGTTCATTGACTGCTATGCTAAACTAACCATTTTTATAGCTCAAAAAATAAAAATGTGTACAGCCTGGTACAAATGATGGTTTAGGTGCATATAGCTAATACTACCCTTCATGACATCTGTGAGGGGGTGAATTTGTTTTATAATTCATTCATTTGATTTATGTTAAGTCATTTCATTTATGTTACCAATATAAAGCGTCTGATAGACGTCATAAAGGTACTGTCGAGCTGTAACATTATTAGACTTTGATATTTGGTTGATTTTAGGTTGAAGTTGGCCATTGACATTGCCTGAAATTGGGTTCTGTTGTCAACATAATTTTCATTTCCAAACCAAATGCAACATCCCCATGACGTTTGGGTACAACATCAATATGACGTCATGTTGACATCTTGTGCCTGCTTGGTGTTTAAGGCCATTTCGGTACAGTAAACATCTGTCATCTTCTCATCAATGACATGCATGTCTCTGGGTTGATGAATGTAAAGATTTTGTCCATCTTCTTGAACACTTTTAATGCTTCCAAACAGTTTGCTGCAACTATAAAGCGCCATGTCTTGAGGTAGTTCATCATGACAAGACTGACCTTCTGTGATCTGATCGGACAGGAATCACAGGACTGATCATTCTAATCCCCATAGACGGGTAAAAAGAAGTACTGGTACTGCATTAAAATGTATTTAAGTGAAAGTAAAAGTGCACCTTTTTTAAAACTACTTGGTAAATTACAATTCCTGAGAAAAATGACTCAATTACAGTAATTTGAATATTTGTAATTTGCCACATTACATTTGTTTATTTCAGTATCTCTGAGCTTTTTAAATTGTGGTTTAGTTTAATCTATACAAATACTGCTGGGCTTATGTGACCTGAATGCTCTATACATTTCTGCTTTGTAGAGAAATACAGTTTGTACTTGTTGTATCTTCAGAAAAGCATTTGCCGCCTCAACATTTTGTACAGAGCAGTGATATTGCTGCTTTCCTCTGCGAATAGTCAGAATCGCTCTGCCCTTGTTTGCGTGGATGTGACTATTAGACTCAACCTACAGTTTAACCTCTCGTGGAGGTCATTGTGCTTACTTGTGAGTTTTTCTTTCATTCCTGTCTGTCATCCTTCTCTCCCATTTGTTTGCTAGCTTTTTGTGCTTGAGGTCTGTCAGAAGAGGTCATGTTTACCGTGAATGCAGTAAAGAAAGGAAGGACAGATTTTCCCATAAGGCATTGCTCCCGCGGCCCTTTCAGAGTTCACTCTCAATTTCTCTGTCATACCCCATTAGAGCCCCAGACCTTTGATACAGGCCCTGACACCCACACAACACTGCGCCGTAACTGAGAAACACAGAGCAATGCTGTTGCAGATCCTTCAACAGAATAAAATAAAATTAAAGAAAAGCTAGATGAGAAACCTTTAGACTGACAAAAAAATCAGTAATTCATTGTAAATTAATATGTTTTGCTAGGACTTATTTAAATCTCTGAAACCTGAAGTAAAAACTATGCATTTTAAAACACTGAAAAATTAGGATTTAACGAGAACTGTTGAACACATTTTTCTACAGGTTTCACGGAAAACCCAGTAAAGTCAAGACATTTTGACAGGGCATTTTAGAGGTCTGGGAAAGTTTTGGAAAAACAATACCCACAAAGTTTTGGAAAGTCATGGAAATTAGTTTAACAAACATCTGTAAACTTGAACCTTGTTTAGTTGTTAGTTGTTTTCTTCTTTTCTGAATCACATTCTTAGTGCTAGCGTTATGAATTTTTACAGATATAAATTTAAAGTAAATAGATTGTTGGTTGTTTCGCGATGGTGTAATTTGAATGTGCATTGTTTTTCTAATACATAGTAGAGCTGCACGATATTGGAAAAATCGGACATTGCGAGATTTGGTTTTTCTGTGCTAAATAGTGCATTTTCATCAGTTTCATCAGATACCTTGAATGACTCTATTTAAAAAGTGTTCAATAATTCAGATTAATTGCAATTTGGGATTGAGTCATGCATGAAAACGATAAACAGTTTAGCTTTGCTTAAGCAAAAGCTGAAATTGGTAAAACATCTAAGAAAATATCACTGGATTGTCTTAGTATAAATAATAAAGTAACATGTTTCTTAATTAAAGTTACAGATTTTACAATTTCTTGTCCATAAATGCTTTAAAACTCTCTTGAAATGTTCATGCAGTCACTGGCCTTAAAAACATGGACAAAAAGATTTCCAGTTCCTTTTCCAAAAAAAAATCAACAAAAAAACCTATGGCTCCTGATCAACTATAAACCCAATTCAACATTGCATATCCTACGATGTGACCATTGCTGAGGTATTTCTCTACAGGGTTCATGGAAAACCTGGAAAAGTCAAAAAATTTTATTTGACCTGGAATTTTTTTTTTTTTTTTTTTTTTGAAAAACCGAAAAGCTCACAAAGTTTTGGAAAAGTCAAGGAAATTTGTTTAACAAATATCTGTAAACTTGAATATTGGTTCTTTAATTATTTTCTGAATCACATACGTTAACATTATTAGTGCTGTGTAAGCACATAGAAATAAATGTAAACTAAATATATTTAATAAATCAATTGTTTATTAAAGTTACAAGTTGTACAATTTCTTGTGTCTGAATGCTTTAAACTCTCTTAAAATGTTCATACAGTCAAAGGCCTTAAAACAAGGCAGATTTCCACTTTTCATAAAACAAAAAACACAAACCATGGCTCCTGGTCAACTATAAACCCAACTCAACATTGCATATCCTGCAATGTGACTATTGCAGATACACACATTGCGATATCGATGCTGTACCGAAATATTTTGCAGCCCCAATACATGCATTAAACTTTACTTGGAAGTTTTGGAAATGCCATGGAAAAGTCGTGGACTTTTGGTTGTAAAAATGTGTATGGTTGAACCCTGTTTCTAACTCTGCACAAGCTATCTTGAGGAAGCAGATTTAAATTTAGCAGCTGATCACATGAAGCACTTGAACTTTGTTCATAGTAGTGTTGTCAAAAATATTGATAGGCTGTTTCACTAAGCATCGATTTATGGCTGCACAAAATAAACGTCAACAAGCTTACAAACATTGTTCATATAATCCTCAATCCTCCTATAATCCTTACTCTGTAATACTCTGTATTTGAGGATGTCAATAATATGACTTGAGAAAACAGTGACACCTTAAATTACGTTTACCTTAGGAACGGTCAATAAGATTATCATTTTTAGCTGACTTCCTTATTTAAAGTTGTCATGAAATAAGAAATGACACTGTTTATTTTGTTTGCTCACAATGTGTTCTTGAGGCAAACAGTCTGTGCAGGTTAATTTTTAACTTCTAATGTTTAAAAGTTTAACATGGATTTATTTTAGTCAAAATTGGAAAATTAGCTGCCACAGTAAATTGTCGTTCCTCCTCGGAGTTTTTGGGTGAAATATTCTTAGCCAGTTTTCCGTGGGTGAGAGAGGACAAGTGCACTAAAATAAAACCAAACCTGCTTCAAATTTTAGCAGTAGTTTCAGGTGGAACTAAGCATGTCACAATACTGATGTAGGTAGGAACTTTTGGTTCATACAGACTTCAGTGTAAAGTTTTATTACAGATAGTGGCATTTCTTTATTCACTTTTTAATTTTTTTAGTAACATTTAATTACCTGGATTCGTAAAACTTTTGCCCAAGAGGAAAAAAAAAATCCCACTTAAACTTGGAAAAAATATATATTGGACATTTCATTGTGTTTAGACCAAAAATAAAAACTATTGTATCATCATCCACACCAACAGATAATGTTCTATTTATTACATTTGTCATGCAAATTTATTCACACATTTGCTGGACTGCTTTGATGTCAATATTGTTTTGATTCCATTACAATTCTTTTTAGGAGGATTCTTTGCAGCATTTTCGATGTGTAATTAGTTTCACAAGGAGTTCTGTAGTACCTGGAGAAAATGTCTGTCTGTCTATTACCATTCATCTTGTTGACAGCTGCTCCGCAAGTACAGCTACCTTGCAAATATAAGCTAGAAATATGCTGCCTGCTTGCTGTCATCATTGCTCACAAGGAAGGAAATCTTGGAGAGAAACCCCGAGGACCCTGATGACTGTTTGTCAAGGTCAATATGTCTTGTAAAATATCAGATAATTTGACCAAGGCAAGGTTACATCTGGTTGTAAAATGTCATGTGGTGTGACCAGGGGCATCCAGACCCTTTATTACTGTGGTGCAAACCCCAGTGAAATATCACCTTTTGCTGGTAAAAAAATTACTGATCATTCATTGGGTTTATGTAATTAAAACTTAGATGTGAATCTCTTTTTTCTAGTAATATCTTTTGCGGTCAAGTCTTGTGTTTTATTTCAGAGTTTCTGACTTTAAATGTTCCAGTCTTTTGATTGAAATGGTTACATTGATTTGCCAGAAGATTCATTTATTTAGATAGTTCACTTATGCACTGGATCATGTGTAGTTTAGTTGAAATGGTAATGGATATTTATTTTAGAAGACAGAAAACTAAATATAACGAGATGGGTTTGGTATTTACTTTGTCCATTGCTTGGAAAAAAAAAGGGTCCTCATATTTTTATGAATGACGAAACCAGTTTTTATGGCAGGTGGTGAATGACTTCTGAAGGTAAAAGTGAAGTTGATTTACAGCCAGTTTAAAAGTACATTGTGAAGGATATTTTTGAGAATGATGATTAATGTGTGTACACTTGCATGATTTGTGTGAATTTCTCTCTCTCTCTCTCTCTCTCTCTCTCTCTCTCTAATCTGCAAACCAGTATTTGTCCTCATATGCTCCTATAGATTTTATTGGTCATTTCATAACCGCACATCCGGATCAATAGAGCTGATTAGCATTTGCCACAACTCAGTGACCTCAGCGTTGGTCCTAGTACATAAGCAAGGTCCAGACTATTAACTAACACTAAAACTATTATTAAAAAATCTGATGAAGTAAACCAGCTGAAATGAAATATGAGCCTTTATTTGCACTTGTAATGTTAAGATAATTAAAACTGAAAACCTTTTAGTTGAGTTACCTGAAGGTTTTTTTTTCATTGCTGCATGATTTTTCTCAGATTTTGATAATGAGTAAAATTCATTATTTAAAAAAAATAATAATAATAAAATAATAATATATTGACATTTTTATTACAACATTGACACAATACTCATTCAATTGACGAAACTTCAGGTGCATTTAAAGGGGACCTATGCCTGTTTTTTCTTTAAGGAAAATATGTCTTTGTTCCTAAAGTGTGTATGTGAAGTTTCAGCTCAAAATACCCAACAGAACATTTTTATAACTTTTGAAACTGCCCCTTTTAGGCTTCGATCCAAATTGTGCCTTTTTTTTGGTGACTGTCGCTTTATAATTGTATGGTGGTGCTTCACATACAGTATAAAGAAAATGACACGCTTAACACAATAAACACCAACACTTGACCAAGCACATATATATAAAATAATAAACAATAATCCATTCATTTACTACATTTATTATAGTTGAATTGCTTCAGGCACAAAAGTAAATTTATAATTTGTCTAAACTCTTATTGTCCTTAGATGTCGCCCTAGGGGCATTCACTCAATTATTTTTTTTTGAGTCTCAGTCTTAAAACAGTCTCAATAAATGAGCTTTATTAGTAATTGTATAATTACTTGAACCTTAGTGAGATTGTCACTAATGGGCTGGAGTTTCCTCCTATAATGACATATACAAAGGGCGAATGTCAATCAAAGTGTTTCTGCACTGTAAAACCCAAAAAGTTAGGGCAGCTCAAACCATTTGAGAAACCCGATTGCAACAAACCATTTAGGTTCAAAAACCAATCCTAATGAGTACTGTGAACTTAATCCATTTGAGGGAACAAAGCAATTTCAGCCCAGTAAAACCCAATTAATGAAGAGAACTCAAACCAACTGAGTACTGTAAAACCCAATAAGTTAGGGCAACTCAAACCTTTTGAGGAAACCAATTGCTGAAAACCATTTGAGTTAAACTACTCTATATGAGTACTGTGAACTTTCTCCAATTAAGTTAAAGTTTTGATTAGTTCAAAACTCTTTTCAAGCTACACTTATTTCATTTGATAAAGTTGTCTGTTGGGTTTTACAGTGTGCAAGCTGTTTTGTGAAGCGTGATTTATATAAAATAGAATTAATGTTTTTTATTTTTATATAAACATTAGAGGCTGGCTATATGCGCACACTGGTGCCACATGTCTTTAAACCCCTTATAAATGTAATTCACATTGCATAATAGGTTCTCTAAGTTGTAAAATCTAAAACCTAATATTAGTATTTGTAATAAAATATAATCCACCAGATTAAAACATTTGTGTCCTCACGATCTTCACTTTCTGTTAAATGAAGAGTATGACAAAGTGAGCTAATAAAAGCCAACTCTATAATCCAATTGTAATGGGGACCAATATATAGACCAGTTTGCAATAAAAGTAATGACCAGTAAATAAAAATTGTATGGCTGTTAACCTGCATTTTCTCAATCTACTCCACACATCATCGGAATTGTTGTGATTTCAGTAATGCTATGGAAGAGATTGTTTGGTTCGAGTGCAGTGTGGAACAAACGACAGAATGAAACACAGCAGAGAAGATGCAATTAAAACGCAGGAGACGACCTGTAGGGTCACTTCAGTAAGCGCTTGTATGTACACTGCATGTCTCATGATCTATAGATAGTTTGATTCCTGCTGTGCCAGCCATCTGTTCCTTCAAGAGTTTGTGCATATTTATGTTTGTGTGTCACATTCACACCTACACACACTGCAAAATATGTCAGTAATTTTAATAGATGCAATTATATAAACCTGATAATTTGTTAACCCGTTTTTTACAAAATACTGTGGAGGAATTCTTTGATTTCAGAGCAGAAATGGCTGTATACTGGATCTCTACTATTTTCAATCATTTTGCAACAGCCTTTGGCTTTGATTTTGGCAGAAAACATCAGGGAAAGTACTCGTTTGAAATGTTTCTCTTCTGTTGACATCAAATTTATAAACATACTAGGAAGAGGTTTGGCACACGTTGCTTTTGAAAGGCATTAATCTGCCAAAAATGAAAATGTTGTTGTCATTTACTCACCAGTCACTTCTTCTTTCATTCTTCTTTCATTCTTCTGTTGAATGAAAAAGAAGATTGTTTGTAAAATGCTGGTATCCGCTACACATTTACTTTTTGTGTCTTACTATGAAAGTCAATGGCTCCCAGCAACCAGCATTCTTCAAAATATCTTTAAAACATTTTGTTTTATAGGTAGTTTAGTAAGTTGATATTAGGCTGTGTGATGTATTTGCGATTTGAAACATTGCGATTTAGCTAATTGCAAGAGGCTGCAATATGAAATATATATATATATATATATATTATTTACTATTTAACTATTTAACTTCCCCCACCCAGAGCAAATCCTTGACTGCTGGCTGTGTGTGACAGTCTTAATAGCCAAATGAGTGAGCACAATTTCGTTCCGCCCAATCAAAATTGCACAACCAAACTAAGCGGAACGCCTACAATAAAAACAATTTGGAAAACGGGAATGAGTGGGATGATGGCATCTGCCACTTCAGAAGCATAAATAGACAAATTATTATCAAAAATAAAACAGCACTATGGTAATATGGGAATATTTTGGTTTCAAAGTCACAGACACAAAAAAACAGGTAATTTGTAAGAGCTGTCGCAGAATTGTTGCTGCACCACGAGAAAATACAACAAGTAGCACCAGAAATAAACACCACAGGTGGCTATATAAGGAGCGTCTTGCTAAAAAGTCAACTAAAAGAATCGCCAATGACACTTAATCTAGAAGCTAGCAACAGCAAAGAACAATTTCAGAGTTGTTTGCTAATATAAGTTGATATCTTTTCATTTCCATAAAGTTACAATACATATTATGGAGCTGAAGCTTGACTACAAAATTAAATCGCAAATCAAATTGAAAATTATACATTTGTGCTGTGTTTTACTATGTTTTATAGTCTGAGGAATAATCACCGTTATCATGATTATTCGTGATTATTATTCACAATTATTATGCACTCATTAATTTCAAAACACTATTAGTTTAGACAATTACATGAAAACTCCTGACATTTTTAAAGTGTTATTTGTGGCTGCTAATAATCAATGAATACAGCACAATATAATATTAAAAACAAACTATAATCAATTTCTCTTTGGACTGAAAAAGTTTGTGATAAACTAAGAAAAGTTTAGTGTTGTTAACTTAATGTTTTTGGTATTTGAACAGGAGTAATAATTTTACACTGAAAATAAAAGCTAGAATATTGAATAAATAAAGAAATAAATAAAAATAAGAAGAAATAAATCAATTTTATTTGTTTAATGTAAATCTAAGCTACATATTAGCTTAATATTTCCCTTTTAAAGAGAACAAATGAAGTCAAAGGTTGCTGAACCGTCTGAAAGGCACTTTTGATTCACTACATAACAATTTTTTTTCACGTGCCACATCCCCAATGTTCAATTCAATACATTTTTATTTCTAAAGCACTTTTACAATGTAGATTGTGTCATAGCAGCTTAACATAAAAGAATATAGTGATTTGAAAAAGTTTCAGTTCAGTTTTCAGAGTTTAAGTTCAGTTTAACTCAGTTCAGTGTGGTGTAATATTTACTGCTGAGAGTCCAAACACTGAAGAGCAAATCCATTGAAGGGCAGCTCTGCAAGTCCGAAACTATGCAAGCCAATGGCTACAGCGGCGAGGAAAAACTTCACAAATTGGTAAAAGTAAAGGATAAAAATTCTTGAGAGAAACTAGGCTCAATATGCTACGCTCCTACATTGGAAATAAGAAACTTGCGCACGCAAAAGATGCAATATGTGAACTTGCCTTAGTTAATAGCCTCAGCCATAGATAATCCAGTGTGTGTTGGTTTTAGCCTTGGTGTACAAGCTTGAAAACTTCAAACTAGCACACAGTTGGCATAACCTTTGTTTAGTTGCAGTAGTTTTGATCCATGCAGAAACGTGCTGTTGAGAAGCCCTATGATTTATTAACCATGACGAATTAAAGTAGTGAAATCGGTTAATTGTTGCATCCCTATTTTGTACCTGAATTTTAGATCTTTGAAAAACCTAAAATGGTAAAATGATACCATATTTTTAATCCTTTGACAAGAACGATCACACAAATGAGATCAGTCTAAGCTGGTTTGTATGTGAAAATGGGTGGTATGGCATCTCTTTGGGAGATCATAACAGATTTATAAGTTAAGTCCGGGGCTGGCCGCCCAAATTTTCACTACCTGCCTATGTCATTTTTTTACCCGCAAAATCAAATTCAAAATCACCCAATCTGGCAACACTGGTCGCCCAGCAACCTACAACCTACAAAACACCCCGTGGTGATAAAAAGATTGAGGACCACTGCCCTAGCTGACCAAAATAGAAAAATTTGTAATCTGTCCTCCACAATAAAGAGTCTCACTGGTTCGCCTTGCAGCAATCCTCACACTAATTGATAGAGCATAATAAATAACATGAACGTATTAAATTGTAATAGCCTATATTATTATTTTCTCTTATACACTAGCGTGAATACTGATATTTTTGTTGTTGAATTTCAAATAGGCCCAATTTAAAGGCCAAAGGCTTTTTCAGTTACAAATGGCGAACTGATGTTTTGCTTTTATATTTTACATTAGGCTATTATTTGTGCATAAACATATCTAGATATAGTAATGAACATACCGTTTGTTTGAACAACTACATTTTTTTCTCGTCATTACTGCAAACTTAAATGAGCGATAATATTATTAAATGTGGAGGGGGTCCTTACCAAATTTTCCAGGGGAAAAAGGGGTCTCAGGCAAAAAATGGTTGGGAACCACTGCTTACAGTAGATCTTGATGAGGTTTTGTCATGCACAGCTCACCTGATGGCTTGGCCATGGTGCCTGTTCTTTCTCGCCAGCCATCTGCCACTGTAGTGCTTCCCGAGCTGGCAGTTCAGCGGGCATAGATCCATATGAGGGTATGTTGAAGGGGAGGGACCTGCCTGATTCACTGATCTGAGCTCAAATGTGTTTTAAATGAATTCTGGGCCGCTCGCCCACATGCTAACTATGCCACATAACAAACATGTGCACAAATGTACACAACGACAATGTGTTCTCTCTCCACTATGCAGTCAAATACACAGCCAAACAGAAATACAAATTTGCACCTCTTGGTAAAAGAGACTTCTCGGGTGGCACTGTGGTTTTCACACTCATAGTCTGTGGCAAAACAACGTAGACAAGTTCCTCTTAATGCTGAATGTAATGTCAGTAAACATTTGTTTTAATGACTGAAAAGAGTGAAAAGACAGAGTTGTTAGACACCTAGTGGTGGTGATGTTAATGTTGTGTAACTAGCGTGAAGTTTTATTTTAACCGCATTTTTAATTAAATTAAATTTAATTCGATTTTTATTTTATTTCGTTTTTCGTTTTTCTTTTTATTTAATTGTATTTTTTATTTATTTATAATTTTATTATATTTTTTTCTTTTCTTTTTATTTTTTTTTTAAGTTTTTAAATTATTTATTTTATTTTATTTTATTTTATTTTATTTATACTTCTTTCATTAGACATGCAAATGAGACGGATAGACCAACAAAAGCACATTTGGAATTGCTACAAGTTCTAGTGAATACAACACATTTGTCGCAAGGTTTTTTTAAACACAAATTATTTTAAAACAAGATTGAACAATGTGCTATTAAAACGGGTAAATTGTCGGACGAAACCAATGATGTATTTTCTTTGAAATTAGTCAATTTAAATGAGTAAACATAAATTTAAGAATGTTTACTGGCTTGAGGCTGGAAGTGAATCTGCTGCGTAAAATATTTGTGCCAGAAATGATGGTGGTTCATTCACCTGTGGCGACCCCTGATAAATAAGAAATTAAGCTTAAGGAAAATTGATGAGTGGTTGAAATTTAGGAATAAGATTTTTTTTTTCTTCTGGTTGAATGCTTCAAAAATATGGCAGAATAATTGTTCTTTTCAATCCATTATTTTTTTAACCACTTTAAACGTTATAAATAGTTTGAACACTATACTGCACTGTGCTTACAGGTAAAAAAAAAATAAAATAAAAATGAGTCCACGTTTAAATTAAAATGTACCTTTTAAAAGTTCATTAAAATGACACCGTTCTTAAAAAGTGAAAAGAAAACTGCTTACTTAAATGTAAAGTATTATTATATAGTAAAGCCTATTTATCAAAACTTGGAAATGTTCCTTGGACCTCATAAATATAGGCTATATGTCATCATAACCATGTGCTTTTTGATAATTTTTTTAATAAATCATATATACAACATATATTTTTAAAATCTAAACATTAACTTGAATTTTAAATATATGAATTGGATTTACATGGTTAGACAACATAAATTAGACATAGTTAGAAAACATAATTTATATTTACATTTATATCTACTTACTGTGCGTTATAGTAAGCTTTGTGTATCAGAAAAAGCAAATGATTAAACCCTACCTGTCAACATTGGGATATTAAAATACAGGATACGCCCCCAACAACCGCTACAAATATGGAGAGGAAATTAGCTTCTAATGATAGAATACATAACAAACATTAGAAAATTTTAAATAAAATAAAAGCTTTAGCCTATTAAAATCAATTAACTGATCAGATCGGTGTTATCGTACAAGTAAAAGGGTTAAAAGTGTGTTTCTTTTTAACTTATTCAGCAATTTCTCCGCCTACGAAGGAAGCCTGCATATCAGTAGTGGTACATGTACCACAGTTTGAGAACCACTGGATTAGATCAGTTTAGTTAATTGACAGCATTGCTTGTTTAACAGTAGAACTACCAAGAATACCAATATGTCTTTGTTAAAATAAAACCAATTGTACATTTGACTTTTCCTAAATGTGTGTATTACATTCTAATATTGTTATTGTATTAATATTACAAAACACAATGCAGATCTGAGTATTTGTGCGCTAAATGGTCATTATCTTTAAATTGACCACATGGATTTCACGCTACTTTTTCCTGTGCCTTTGAATATGTGTACCTCTATTGCTTAACCAATTTCTCCCAACAAAAGCATAACTTTGATAGCAAAAGCCTAACTTCAGACATGTATTTCAAAACTATATATTCACTAAGGTGAAGAAACTGAAAGCCAGACAAAGTAAGGTACGCATCTGCAGTGGACCTCTAAGTAGCTTGTACACAATTATAAGTTATATAATAATGAATATTGTATTTTTAGGATAAATACTTTATGAAATCTTTATTTATAAAGCTTAAGTTTAAAATTCCAATAGAAACTTTGAATATAAAAATGATGTGAGACAAATTTAATTCAGGACACAATGACCATTTCTAGTTGTACAATTCTGGTAGTTCTAGTGTTAATTGAAAATATACGGCTTAATAACTTTTTGTTTAATGCAGGATCTCTGAAAAATGCTCTTTAACTAAGTAGAGAGGGTGAAAAAGTTTTAGGTCATTTAGGTTGATTGTTTTTAAGGAAGCTGAGCCAATGAGTTTTTTGGGTTGAAAGTCAACCAGAGGATGTAGACACTCCAACCGTTTTCTGAGTTCCAGAACCACTTTGCTGATGTTTGCGGTGCTCATGAATATAAAACAGATGAAAAGTAATCAAAGAAGAGAGGACTTTGAAAGTGACTGCAGAGAGGAGCTTGTTCTTTTAAAACTAGAGGGATTTGTCTGAGTGTTTTCTTTTCACATCGGAATCACTCGAGCAGTGACCGCTGACAAGCAACTGAACAAGCTGAAATGGAACTTTAGGGAAGGAATTCAAAAACGACAGTATGTGCGGTAGACACCGCTTATTCATTTGATTTCTTTTAGTGTTTATTACATCTTTTCAGTCAGTGTGTTTCTTGGCTGCATTCAAAGTCTAAGGCTTTTTGTTCACGGAGGAGCTTTTATTTGGCAGTAGAATTATTAAGAAAGGTCAAATTTTGTCTAAAAGATGTTCAATATTTATTCAGCGTTGAGTCAACTTTTGAAAAACAAAACTATATTTCAGGCAATATAAACTTTTATAATTTTTAGTTTGCTATTTATATCTTGAACTGTCTGTCTGCACTGTTTGTCTATTTCTAAGTACACTTGTTTATTGGGGCATAGTGGATCTGACATTTATCCTCATTTGGGTCAAAACACACCAATCCTGGGCTTCTAAATTTAACCAAGCCAGGCTGTTTCAATAAGATAAATATTCCAAAAATTTACTTTTTTTTTCAACTGAGTTTACTGTAGCCATTGACTTTCACAGTATTTTTCCCTACTATGCAAGTCAATTGTTTAACTCTTGTTTACTGTTCAAATTTACTACCCTTTTATTATGTTCGTGACTTATAATGACATTTTTTTGATTGCAAAGCCATGACAACATAAACATGCATTCTTTATTGTTGGTGGTTTACCCTTTTGGGAAGAGGCAAATGTGTAATTTTTACTGAGGGAGTTGTGGCCAAATTAAGACTCAATCACCACAGAGTGGATGAAAACATCCCCAACAGTACATAAGGATTAATAAACCACAATTCTTTAAAATAAGGCTGCACGATATTGGAAAAATCTGGCATTACATTATTTATTTATTTTTTTATTTTTTTGATGCAATTTATATTGCAATTATGAAAACAATTTTACCAGATGAGTTAAATAGCTCTATTTGTGAAAAATTGATCATTTAGATTGGTTGGGTTAAATTTGTAAGGGTGTGAATCATATTTAAAAATAACAGAAAATTGCAAGAATAATTACAATAGAGCACAGAAAAAAATAAATAAACAGTACTTGCGCTTTTCTGGAGAGTAAAACTGTATTCAAATACAGAAATTTAGTAATGTAAAATAACACTGTATAGTCTTTATTCTATTAATAAATCTGTATGCTTTTTTTTTTCATTAAAATTACAAATGCTTTATCTTACTGTGCTCGAATGCTTTACACTTTCTTGAAATGTCTTTAAAACGCATTAAAATGATAAAGTTTCACTCTATTATGGTTGCATTACAATGACTCCACAAATCTCATGTATACTCTGTTGTTTATTGACTATTATCCTGGCTTAGCATGGTATATTTTGCGATTTAGGGATGTCCCGATTAGTCATTTGATTTTGACTATCTACCGATACTGAAACCTGATCCGATTCTTCTATAGTACTTAAAAAAGAATAAAGAAGAGCAAAGAAACAAATCCAAGATGTTCCCTATTTTTTATTTAATTCACCTTATTTTAACATTAAAGAACGCTGTTAACAAAGAAAGCACTTCTGTGAGGTAGCTTGAACTATCAAGTAATAAATAATATAAATTCTTCACCTCTTGCAATCTCACAGTTTGCTACGGCAATGTTGTCCTCATTAACTTTTTAATACCTCCAGACCGTAGACATACTCTGGTTGTTGCTAGATCAGATACAGTTGCGGCTGAAAGTTAACAAAATTATTTATATTATTCATTAAATTTCCCATTATTTGTATTTTATTAAAGTCTACTCCTACCCCAACCCCAAACACAATCACAGTAATTTAAAAACAGCGATTGTACCGAGTATTATTTATGTTATTTATTAAATTACCCAATACATTTTATTTTTTAATGTCTACCCCTACCTCAACTCTGAAACCCAAGCATCACAGTACTGTAAAAATATTAATTATTGTTATAGTGTCACAAAAGTGATGCTATATTGATGTGCGTATCCGCAGCTTTATCATATCTTGACGTTACCACATACCCACGCTTTTCACTTCAAGCTGCTTCTGTGTTTTACTTTAGCGGCATTTAACCAATAGTGTTTCTGTAACAAAGTGATGTCATGCTGCATGCGTTGCTGTTTCTGTGGGATATTAAGAAAGAGGTCTTAACTCTGTGCCACTGCATAACTATAGATGTGTTCAAAAATAATGAGAATATCTATACATATTAGTGGTCCAACGGATCCCAAATCTCCCAATTCAGATCAAACTACGGTTTTTGAGTCACTATTCGGACCATTTTTTCAAAACTTAAAAAAGAAAGGAGACTAATGTCGTTGCTTTCTATTTATACAAAAATATTACTGCAAAAATCTTTGTTTTAACACTTAGAACCTGTAATTTTAATGAAAATAAAAATCATGAAAGAACCAGCTGAAAAAGAGAAAATATTCAATATGATAAATTCTTTACGTGCACCGCTCTGTCTCTGGAGCTCAGAGGAGCGCGTGGCTGTGTGTGTGTGTGTGTGTGGTCATGTGATTTGCATTTTCAGCGGACTGAGGGTTGTTCAGGCATGCTAGGTAAAACACTGTGTGAATGTGGATCATTTTTCTTCTAAAATGCCATTTTAACACTAAAACCTATTAGCGTAAATGGGCCTGAGTGTGTATTTTTTGTGTGTTTGCAACGGGGGCGGGGCGGAGGATCGGGGATGCCGGCTCAGCATCGTGTTGTCTATTGGCCATGGACGATGGCATCGTCTATCGGCCAACCCTAGTGTACACGCACCTTGCGATATTATGCCCTAATTCAAAATATATTCTTTTACGTGTTCAACAACAACAAAAAAATAAAATCTTACTGATTTGGATAAACTTGAGTTAATAAATGTAGCAAATTTGAATGGTTACTTTGACCCAGCATTTTCTAGTGTCAAGTCTCGTAAAAGCTTGGAATGTAGCAAACTAGTCATATACAGTGAAGTAGACCTCTTTAATGTCCATTTTAGTGGTGCTTTTTGTGATGTTGAAGCTTAACAGCTCCATTACTTGTCCTCTTGAAAAAAAAAGTCAAAAGGTGTAAATTGCCTTTTTAATGAGATCAGAATCAGAATGTCTTCTTTTTTCCTCTCGCACAGCGGGGATGCAGTAAAATTCACTTAGGCTGCTGCCTCACTATGTTTATGGCCCTTAAGCCACCATGAACACACAGCTTTCGTGGTCTTTTCTGACCGATCAAGCCATTAACTTTCCCTGCATTTTTAGCTTTCATTTATCACAATAAACTAGCTTCACAAGAAGCGGAGGAATCAATCGACAAGAATACTCTCTTAACTACCCCCTCTTGTTCTCTCGCTCTCCATTACTCTCCACATTTATCTCTCTCCCTCCCTCTCCAGTCCAGCTCTATCAGCCTCATCTCTTTACCTCATTTCCCTGCTCAAGACACCGATTGACTGGGATTGGTCTCGCTGCTGATTGTGATGGTTTTTTCGAATTCTTTGTGCACACTTAGCACTCTTTCTTGAGGCCATGGATTGAAGAGCTGAGCTCTCCTGTCCAGACTCGACAATAGGGTTGGCGAACCATTAAAGATGATTGAGGGGAAACCTCGAGGTGGCTTTATATCTCTCCTTGACCTGAAGCTCAAACGTTATGTTGTCAGCTTGGAGATGGAACTATTTCATTATACAGCATCGTGTGGTGGAGGAATACGGAGGTTAATGGTGTCGTGCCGTGCTCAGCTGTCATGTGAAGGACAATGCATTATGTTTTGAGCTACTTTAAAGTTAACCACTGATTCATTGCTGGGTTTGGCAATGGAATAAGATGCTAATTCACGTTGATCAGTTATTTATCAAATAAGGAGGGGGTTTGACTGTTTTGGAAGGGGAATGACTGTTTTGTTGGAGGGGAATGATGAGGGAATGACTGTTTTGTTGTATTGGCTACAGTTTTTCTGTGCATATTTAATGCCTGTTGTTATTGGATTTTTGCACATAAACGTTTTAATGGTTGAAGGTTCCCCCAAATGTGTGGTTATCAAACGACTAATTGGTTTTAAAGGCTGGATCTCAATTTGCTGTTGTATTGCGCTCTAAAAATGTGCTTTCTGATATAATTAGAAGAGGAATGGAGCTCATTAAGAACTGAATTCTTCAATTCTGTTAGTAACACATTTTAAGCGTTTTGTTTTTCTTTAAATGTTATAACTCAATGTTATTTCAGTTAAATGGCCGGTGAAATTAAAACAAAGTTTGTTAGTTTTAAAGATATCTATAGTGTGATAAGATATCTATAAGCTAGTGTGCTACAAAACAGACAGTTTAGAATATAGAAATGTGATATGAACATCCAAAGCTTGTATTTTGTCACTTCCGCATAAATGGATCAATGTTTTTTTTTAATCACTTCACCTCATATTTAAGTTTCTTATAAAATCTTGACCAATCAAATCCTCTATAGCAGTGTTTCCCAACCTTTTTTTTTTTTGCCCCAGAAAATATTGTAAGGCCCCTTTCCACATTTAATGATATAATCCTATAAGTTTGCAGTAATGATGATGCTACTCTGTCCCACCATTTCTTCGTGTTTTGAGATTAAGTGAAAATTTGTCTCGTGCAAGTAAACTAATTTTACTGGTCAGTGCACATTTGTTTTAATTTGCAGGACTCATTTCAGTCATGCATCAGAACTTTTTTTTTTTTTTTTTTTAAGTTTTTCTTATTGTTATTGATTGTGTCAGTTTGGTTGGCTTACTTTCTCATCACATATAAACATCTCCTTTTTCAAGGTTTTTTATTTTCTTCAAACATGCCAAGGCTGCTTCATTCGGATCATTTCAGACTCACTGTTTTGGTGCTGATTTTATTGTACGAAACAGATTACATTTTACAACTGGTGATGAATAATGCTCAGCATTTATTAACAGTTGGTAATGCTCGTTTTAACATTTACATATGCATTACTATTTAAAGGTGTGCTTGCTTACAATAGTTTATGCACTGCGAATTAACAAAGAATATCTTTATTTTTATTAATATACATGAACAAATATTAATAAATGCTGTAATGCATTATTTATTGTTTGTATTAGCAAATATATTAATGTTAACCAATGGAACACTTATTGTAGTGTTATTTTTGGTTTGTTTTTCTCTAAATTACACACACAAACACACACATACTGTAAACACAACACAGTTGGCCTCTAAAAAAGCCTAAATGTTATTTTTTAGATCCCATAATGATGTAGATTCATTATATTTTACATATTTATATATTCTTGTATGTTCCCTAGAAGTTTTGACTGAACTATTTAAATATACATCAAACCGTAACACTGTTTTGGCTAATGAAATGAGGATTTCAGTGGTGGATCTTCAGCATTTAAAATTTCAGACTTGCTAAAAGTATTGGCTTAATAGAGTTTATTATGAATCGGATTACACTTTGTTTAACTAGAAAGAAACATATTATTTGTTCACAGTCATTGTATTGCTGAAGTGCCCATTCTTTTTATTCATTATTTTATTTCTACTTTACTGCAACTGCTTCAGATTGGACAGCAGTGGGAAACACTTTTGCTTCATATTTTTGGTAGGATATTATATTACAAGTGACACAATGCAGACAGTAAAAGATGAAGATCATTTAGTTTTTTGCGCTTTTTATATGCTCATTTGAAAGAAAATGTTTTTTTAAATGACTTTTGCTGCTGTTTGTGTTTCTAGCAGCATGATTGAATGATTGGTTATCATTGGAAGGGTTTAACTGGACAACCAACACTTATACTCATTTCGAAAATCCAACAAAAACATTAGACCATCTGTGCAGCTTGAAAATACAAATTTACATGTATTTGTTTGGGTTTGGCGTACACCAAATATCATCTTTGTTTTTTGCCAGAGGAAAAGCGCATTAATGGATATCTGATGCAAATATGTTGCGCTCATTAAACCAAACAAGCGGCGAAAGTGGATCTGATCATATGGATCCGAATGTTTGTCTGTTTAGATTAATCTCTGGCCTGAATGATCTGAGATGAAATTTACCCCATTTAAAATAAGAATCCACATCCAATTAATGTGGATATTCAGGCTTGCCTGATCATAAATCAACATGAAGTTATTTGGAAAGCAGCAGCCACTGACTTCCATAGTATTGTTTTGTTTCTATTATGGTTGTCAATGGCTGCTGCTTTCCAAAACTCATCAGAATATTTTGTTTTGTGTTTAATGAGAGGAAAATATGCATAAACGTTTATTGCAACCCGAGTATGAGTAAATAATGAGCAAATCTGGATCTTATTAAACTTATCACAGCCTTTTTGCAATATTTTATTCATTTATTCCTATAGTAAAGAGCTAAAATATCTTATTTTCTGTTTATTCATGACCATTTTTATTTGTATTTTGTTGGGTTTTGTGGACGTTTGCATCACCATATGGGGCATAGGAACAGGACATATTTAGATACAACTCTACTTGACCATACTTTATTATTTTCCATTTATTCCGTTGCTGAAAATAAGGGAATGGGAGATGAGGCTGTGTGTGGTTTAATGCACGTTATGCTCAAAACACACCCATAACTCATTAGGAGAAGAAGCACAACCCTGTTAGATCATGCGCGACGGCGCAGAGCGCATTTTTTTTTTCTCCTTACAATAGCAAAAGTGGATTCGAACACACCCTTAATGCTTTTGCGCCATGCACTTTAGACTTTGCTCCTACAATTTTAAAATAGAGCCCATTGTCCCACACCAACTAAACACCCTCTGGCTCAGCCTTCTGATACAGCTGCCACGCCCCAGACTCTCGCTATTGGTCACACTGGAACATAACGGTTTTATTAAAGCAGACCACCAATATTTCAATGGTGTACAGAAGACCAAATGTTTACACTTTTGAAGAAAACAAATGAGCACTTGATTTTAACCAATGCATTTTTAGACCGTGTTGAGTAAAATTTGTTACAAAGTTACTGTAAATTTTTTTGCTTTTGTAAATTCAGCAGTTATGTATATATAAATTAAGAGAAGCAGAGTAATTGTATTTTTTTTTTTTTAAACTTTTTTGTCATTTAGATATTTTGCATAACTTGAGATTAGATTTGTAACATGCTCAAGAAACAATAGAGCACATAACATTAATGAAATGTCATTTATCTGAAACATTTTGTTTTTGATACATTTAAAAATTCCTAATGTCTTTTTTCAGCCTGATCTCAAGAGAAAACATAAGTAGTATTTTACGTTTTTCCAGTTTAGTGGCTAATTCGTACGAGTTCACTCGTACGATTTTTAAAAGGAGGGGTGGCATCTAAACCCACCCCTAAACCCAACCGTCATTGGGGGATGAGCAAATCGTACTAAATTGTACGAATTAGATCGTACAAATTCATACGAATTAGCAACTAAATCAAAAAGTACTGAATTGCCGTGAGATTGTGTTGCTTTTTTAGGTTCATGTGTGTCTAAAATTGAAAGAGTTATATGGATTTTAAGCAGTATTAATTCAAATAATTAAATTACATTTTTAGACAAAGTAAATCATTTAATTTAATATGCAAAAAATAATTATTGACTTTTTGTGAAGTAATTGGTCTTGGATACTTTACCTCTTATTTGGGGACTTTGCACATGTGAAATATGAATGGTTGCTTGCTGATAAGCATCTCTGCATCCTCCCAAGTGATCCACTGTCCTGTTGGTGTATCAGTATCATCCCGGACACAAAGACACTCCTGTCTCTCTGTCCTTGTCCTGCACTCTTGGCCAGTTGAGGAATCTCAGTTTGCTTTCACTACAAGGTTCTACTCATGGGAGCCGTTTTTACTTTCTTTCATTCTACTCGAGCTGTTAGAAAAGCACATAAAACGATTCCCTTAATGTCTCAGTGCACATACTTGTAGTATTACATCAATCCCAATGAAGTCCCAGCAGAAGAAAAACAAATACATGTCAGAATAATAGATGAGGAGTCTAAAAGTAGAGCTGAGAATGCCTTCAGTGTTTGAACCTCAGAATCGAGGGAAACAGAAGCTAACGCAGATGGCTAAGAGCATTTGTTGTTCCTCAGACGAGGAATTTTATATCATTTTCTCAGATTTATTTCTGTGCTGAATATTTGATTTGGGTAGATTATTAGATATTAGGCAGATTTGGAAGGTTTTATTTTAATATTATTGACATTAGACGCAATCTGCTGACAGCACTTACAATTAGAGCTGCACAATATATCGTTTGAGCATCAATATTGCAATTTGTATATCCACAATAGTCACTGCGCAGGTTTGATTATTTATTAAAGATTAAAAGGGAAAACATGATGTTATTAAATATTATTTTATATTGTATACAATTGTTTATACAATGATGACCCAAGTTATTTTATGTTTCAGCGTTTCATTTTTGTATTTGAATTCTGTTAGGCCAGATAACCATAACATTTATTTGTATTCTGTCGTATTTATGTATGCTTCATTTATTTTACTTTATACAGACGTACAGCATAGAAAAAGACATGACAATCTAAATTAATGAAATCTTTTCAAATAGAGCTATTCAAGCCATCTGATGAAATGGTATTCATATTGCAATATATATATCACATAAAAACAAATTATAGCAATGTCTTACAATGAGTAATTTTTGATTTGCTGTCAATATTTTGCGTAAATATTGTGTATATGGTTTAATCTAAAGGAATAGTTCACCCAGAAGTGAAAACTGTGTCATTATTTACTCATCTTCTACATGTTACAAACTAGTTTGAGTTTCTTTCTGCAGTTGAACACAAAGTAATGTGCTTTTATGAATGCTATTAATTCTGAATGATGGTTAAAAGTTTTAACTATTTTATCAGAATGACTTCTTTTGTATTCAACCAAACAAATAAATACATAAGGAATTTGAACCATTTGAGGGTGTGTAAATGGTTTTGTAAATGCATATTGTGTATGTAGCAGACATTAAATTGTGATTTCGATCAGTTTTCATTTCTGAACACTGCATTCATTCATGGTTGCACATTGCTGCAGATGAATATCTGTGGTGTAGATGGGCTGATGGGTTTACAGTTTGTTGAGTGAAGTTCAGCTTGGCTTAAATGTTTACTTTTCCTTGAACAGACCCTCACTGAACACACACACACCATCACTGAACCTACCGCCTACCTCTTTACAGTCACCTTACAGTCCTCACACATTACGCAATTATCACTACTTGCTAGCCATCTAAAACTCTTATTAAGCTTAACTATTATTTTAAAAATACGGAACAAAAATTTGATTGAATATTTCAAATCTTTAGTCACATTACAGCAAATATAAACATTTTTTATTTTGACCAGTTGCATTTTTCTGATATAAGAAACACACACAGAGAACAAACAAACAAGAAAGGCTGTAAATGAGATTAATTGAAACTTTTTATAGACTAAACAAATTGTGTAATTTTACTCTTCACATAACTAGTAAATCCATCATAACCAAACAAAAAATGTTCAAGTAAGTGTGGTGTGAGAGAAATACTGAACAGATTTGCACAGATACACCTTTCCAGTAAATGTAGAGTGTTCATTGTGATTTAAAAGTGAAATGTTTCTTGCAATAACATTTTATGACATATCAAATGTACTTACTGTAATTAAAATAATCGATTTGTGTTGGGACGACATGAAGCAATTAATTTAAACTTATTAGTTTTTAAAGTGAATTGAACAATTAAATTGTCTCCTCAAAACTCTAGAATTGTGTTTCCTCTCAGATTAAATAAGTAGTTTAAACAAACATCATGTCTTTTTTTTTGATAAAGGACAAACTTAAATAATCAAATTTTGATGAATATCATTGTGTGTATGTATGTATGTATGTATGTATGTATGTATGTATGTATGTATGTATGTATGTATGTATGTATGTATGTATGTATGTATGTATGTATGTATGTATGTATGTATGTATGTATGTATGTATGTATGTATGTATGTATGTATGTATGTATGTATGTATGTATGTATGTATGTATGTATGTATGTATGTATGTGTGTGTGTGTGTGTGTGTGTGTATATATATATATATATATATATATATATATATATATATATATATATATATATATATATATATATATATATATATATATACACACACACACACACACACACACACACACACACACACACACACACACACACACACACACACACACGGCCACTTTAATAGGTACACCTGTCCAACAGCTCGATAACGCAAACTTCTAATCAGCCAATCATATGGCAGCAACTCAATGCATTTAGGGATGTAGACATGGTCAAGATGATATGAATGTGGTGTGGATGTTGGTGCCAGACAGGCTGGCCCAAGTATTTTAGAAAGTGCTGATCTACTGGGATTTTTACGCAAAACCATCTCAAGGGTTCACAGAGAATAGTCCAAAAACAGAGAAAATATCCAGTGGTCGGCAGTTCTGTGAGGGCAAATGCCTAGATTGCGGAGATTGCTATGACATTCGGATGGTAAGGTCAGAATTTGGTGTCAACAACATGAAAACATGAATCTATCCTGCCTGTAGCAACGGTTCAGGCTGCTGGTTTTGGTGTAATGCTGGGGGGGATATTTTCTTGGCACACTTTGGGACCAGTAGTACTAATTGAGCATCAATGACAACACCACAGCCTACCTGAGTATTGCTGCAGAGCATGTTCATCTTTTAATGACCACATTGTGTACTCATCTTCTGATGGCTACTTCCTGCAGGATTACACGCCATGTCATAAAGCACAAATCATCTCTGACGGGTTTCTTAAATATGACAATGATTTCACTGTACTTAAATGGCCTCCACAGTCACCAAACTCAATCCAAGAGAGCACTTTCGGGATGTGGTAAAACAGGACCATTGCATCATGGACATGCAGCTGACAAATCTGCAGGAACTGCATGATGCTATCATGTCAATATGGACCAAAATCTCTAAGGAATATTTCCAGTACCTTGTTGAATCTATGCCACAAAGGATTAAGGCAGTTCTGAAGGCAAAAAAGGGTCCAACCTGGTACTAGTATGGTGTAGCTAATAAAGTGTCCGGTTAGTGTAAAATGATTCAAGTAAGAATTGTATATGAAAAAATGTTTTATGGGGTTATTGTATATCACTATACTAATGCTGGGTTACACACAATTGCTTCATGTCGTCCCTGCACAAATCGATTAAGTTAACTTTAGTCGTTTTACAAATTTAGGTAGATTGAACATAAAACAGTTAAGTTATCCCCAAAGGAAACCCTAACAGGTGTGTTTTTTTCAGCTTATGTTAAGTCATTTAAACAAACAGCAAAGGTAATTTTGCAAAAAAATTACAAATAAAATAAAAAAATTGTCAAGAAAATGTAAGTTTTCTTTCAGAACAACAACCAAAAAAATGTTTGTGCTTTTGCTGAAACGTCAACTGTCCGTGGCTTACAAGCATCTGGATGTTGATATTTGTTTAATTGTTTGAATGAAGCGGGTCGCTGCTGAGATTAATTAGCAAGAAGTTGCCAGATGGAAGGACAGGAAACAGTATCAGCATCAACTCTGAGTTCACCAAAACAAACACACTCGCACTTCACACAAACACACATATATACACACATACAGTATACTGTAGCATGCTCGTGTCTATCAGGATGATTAATCGCATCCTACACACTCGCCTCTGCAATCTACAGCGGATTCTTTCATTGGGTCTGTTTAATGTTCTGTCATATACATCTGCTCATGGCTGCTTTAGAGAGCAAATGTTTAGCTTGTCTTATCCGCCAATTCAGAGAATGCCACGAGGCAGGAATATTCTTTCAAGACAGCATTAATCTCAACACATTGTGATGCTTCACCTCTCACTTGATAACCACTAAACCTCAGGACAATATTGAATTCTGCCATGACAGATAATCCTTTTCCCCAATTGGTATTTTAATGCCTTTGAAAAATTGCTTTTTTCTTATTCTTCATACAGAGCCTCGGAACAAATTGACTTACAATAAATAAATAATGAATGAACTACAAGTTTGCGTGAATGAGTGTAACTATTTGAACGGTTGTAATGTCAACATTACATTTCTCCTCAGGTGCTTTTTATGCAGTAGTTTTGCTCGAGTTTATTTCTCTGCTTTCTCATGTTCTGTTTCCAGAGATTACTTTCCAGTGCCTCAGATTCACTCCAGCGTTCATCAATGGGCTGAATTATACACATCATTTTTAAATATTTCAGAAACTTGTCAAACATCAACATTTCTGCAGGAAATAAAAGTAAATCACAGAGAAATATCCATAAATGTACATTTAGTTTTCTCCTTACACAAAAAAAACTCTTTTGTTGCTTGTTTAAAGGTTTAAAGGTTTAAAACCAGACGAAACACGACAGAAATGTAAATGCAGCCATTCAGAAGCACAGAATATGCACTCACTCACAAAATGGTAAAGTTTATGATTTAATTAATACATAATAAACCTCTTAACATTATTAAATGTAGATGATGAGTCACTTTCAATTTCAAATTGTTCATATTATTTTCGAGATCTGCTGCTGCTTTCAGTAGTATGGCAATTAATGTAATGTAAAGTGGCATTCAAACTCATAATGTTAGTATTTAACCTTGAATAAAGCACATAAGGTGTGCCTGAGGTGATCATTGTCAATTTGTCCTGCTGTTCAGCTGCAAAAAAATAGAAGCCGTTTCTAATATATCAATTCGAGGAGTTGGTTAGAACAAAAACTAATTCTAATATGAAAAATATTCTTTCTATCACGTGCCATTGCTTTTATATTGAACACTTGAGTTGAAACAACACAATTTGAAAGTTTAGTTTTTTTAACTTAATTGTTTGATGTTCAATCCATTTAAATAAATTAAAAATAATTGTAAAAGTGTGTGTGTGTGTGTGTGTGTGTGTGTGTGTGTGTGTGTGTGTGTGTGTGTGTGTGTGTGTGTGTGTGTGTGTGTGTGTGTGTGTGTGTGTGTGTGTGCGTTAATTTCATATAAATATAATTTCATTCTAAATATATTCAGAGGTAAAAAAAAATGCTAATGATATTTTTAAAAGTCAACAGTGAACATTCTTTTAAAATGGTTAATTAGTGAAAAGAAGTTAGGATGCATGGATCTGCTTTTCAAGTGCTTTTTTATTACAGGTGTACATAGGCACTTGTGCAACAACCTACTGTTATGTTTTGTCTTCTAAAAATGCTTATCAAAATATAAAACATGGAAATATATGGATTTACAGCTTTTAAGAATAGATTTTAATTTAATTTTTGCTTTTTTTGTAAATCAGTGGAAAAAATAGTAGTTATATTAACATAAATTTTTCTAATCTTTAAAAAGGTTATACCTTTTTCCGTAATTATTGAAATCTAATGACAAAACATTATATCATAATACACATTTTAATTACATGTTATAATTACATGTTCAGTTACAGTTAAAAGTTAAAAAAAAGTCTATTGAAGACCAAACATGGATCATTTTATGCAAAGCTGCAGTATACATACAGTAGACTGAGCTCCTTTATATGACTTTGTCATTTATTTATATTTATCATTTTATTTCTATACTTTTTATTAAACTCTTAAACTTATTTAAAAAAAAGGTATTAAATAGTATTGAAAATTGAGTTTTATGTGACCCTGATTTATGTAAAACATGGCACAGATGGATCATGTATCATATGTCATATCATTTGTGAACAGACGTGATGCAAAATGAAGATGCTTTGACTGTTGCATTACATGAATGAACACACAAATGCAAAAATGTATTTTTTTGCTGCTTGTTCAAGCTACTCATTTAAAATTAGCTAAAATTATACAATTCTGGAGATTTTTTTTGGAAAACTTAATTGGTTAGTGTTCAATCTACTCAAAATTAGTAACATTAACTTAATGGATTTGTGTTGGGACAACATGAATGAATTATTTGTTGGCCTGCATTTTTTTACAGTACACACACACACACACACACACACACACACACACACACACACGCACAGTCGGAAAGTGTTAGACTTGGACACATCCACCGGTATAGCCACAGAACATTATTGAGCTAGTATTCTTAAGGTCATTCCGCAGGTCAAGTTTTCTCAGATCTGCCAATCTGACAAACTGCCAATCCGTTAAACTTTGACCTCGTCTGGGTCAAGCACATCTCAGCCTCCCATTCAGACTGCCATCCATTCATCACATCTCTCTCTCCGTCTCTGTCAACCTTCATCCTTTACCTTCCTCTTTCCTACTTAACACCTTCATCAATATTTCACACACAGCACAGCGCTGCACCATTTGTCTGGGTTCCAGAGTAAACTCTTGAGTGTGTGTATGTGTCTGTGTGTGTGTGTGTGTGTGTGTGGATACATGGCTTCTGCATTCAGAGCTTTTAAGTCAAAGAGATTTATGATCGAGGCTGCATAAATGTTTGTTTAAAGCTGAAGTTTTGTGAGCTAACGTCATCGAGCAGAATTACAGAAAGCTTTTCTTAAAGTTCTTAACATTCCCATCATTTTCCATTGGCTGAACCAACAGAGAACCCCGCCCCCAAACTCTCACTATTGGCTGAACCAGAGTTGCTGTTTTAGGATGATCAAACATGCACACTTGCTGTATCCGTATTTGCCCCCTATGCCCTCACTCACCATTCCATGCATTAGTTGACCCCTTAAAAAAGGAGTGTATATAAATGAGTGAGTGAATTTGTGTGGACTGAACGAAAAGCTGTTTTGTTTGTGTTTTGCTAATTGATAACTTTTAACTTCTTGGTCGGAAGCTGGGATTTTTAGTTGTTTAACACTTAATAAGCCAACTAGTAGTAATGAATGAAGCATTTTGATTTCTGTCATATTAACGAATGCTAATTTAACAATAATAATCATTTATTTAGAAACTTACACTGAGATGATTTTGCTCTGGGTGCCATCTAGTGGAATTTTTTTTCTCACATTGGTATTGGTATTCTCTAGCTATTGGTTGTACACTTGTTATTGCCTTGCATTGTGGGATTGATTTGATTGATCAGTTCCACACACCACTACACATGTCTGCGCCCTCAAATAGCGCACTGTTCAAGGGTGTAAGGGGGTGATTTCAGAAACTGCCCTTGTGTTGTGAAAGCGTCACAAGCTATGTTTCTATCCAAAAATACGCATTCACATTATGCGCAAAACTGGATTATCGCATAAAAGACATGAATACAGCAACGTTTCCATCCAACGAGTCAAAGTGAACACAATCGTCACTTCCTGATTAACTGCCGCCAAATATCAAGTCAAAACTGAATTTGCTGCCGTAGAAGAAGCTGTGTGCGTCTTTTCTTCATTTAATAGATGACTTGCGCCTCAAAAGGCAATCCTGACACACACTGAACGTGCTTTGGCATTTAAAGGCGTGAGACGCGGAGCACAGACGCTTTTAAATCTGGAGGTCATTATTAATATAATAACTAATACTGAAATGGTTAAGGCGCTTTAGAATGACCAAAACGACATTTCAGATGTTTTACAGTGTGCTCAGCCTGCTGGTTAATCCATTCACACACATTTTTCTCATCACATGATCTCTTATAACAAAATCACATGACCTTTTTTAAAGCTGTACTGGTATTTGTTTGGTAAAAGTATTTCCATCGCAGTTTATGTGCATCTTTTTTTAATCAAATAAAAAGTTTATCCTACTTCGTTATGCGCATACATTTTTTTTATTCCCATTTTTAAAATTAATGTGCATCTTGACGTTTCCATCTTCCATTTATGCGCATTTTGGATATGTATATATAAAATAGGTGGATGGAAAAGTAGCTACTTACACAGTGTTTACTAGGGATGAACAATGTCTTCTATCCATCTTAATATACTGATCTGTCTTTACAATTACTGTACTTCAGTAGACTGTTTGCAATACAGCTTTGCATATGATTCGGTCTTTTTACAAACATACTTTTACTACAAATATATTTCATCATAACATGATTTGAGGGTTTCAAATAACTTTTTCTTGTGAAGACCAGACATGGTTTCGCATTTAAAAACAGAGCATACATTTATAGCATTACAGTGGTAAATTCTACATGACAATTGGTGGTGCATTTTTAATAAATACTTTTTATGTTTTTATCTGTATCTTTTAAAAATACCCAGGATGACTTAAAGCATAGATAAACCATTTATTGCCACAATAATTTTTATTGTCTTCTTATATCATCAGTTTAAAAGTTGCTATCTTGTTTTTTTTCAGCTACAACAATAGCTGGACAGGGTTGCCAGTTTTTTGCAACCAAATTAGTCAGATGTTTTCTTAAAACTAGCTCAAAATCTTGCCCAATACTGTCAAATTTTAAAATATACAGCTGCCTACATCATAAAACATCAAAATCGTCATATCTCATATGACTGCCGTGTGCCATCAAATTCAACTAGACTGTAAATGTGATGTCATGTGATCTGGCTTTCGGGTCCAAGGGCTGTATCAAACTATATGGGAAAACTCAACAAATGGTAATAATAAACGTTTACAAAGCGATGTAATACTTTCAAAATTCCCCATTGCAAAAAAAAAAAAAAAAAATAATAAAAAAAAAATATATATATATATATATATATATATATATATATATATATATATATATATATATATATATATATATATATATATATATATATATATATATATATATATATATATATAGTACCCGATGGTCAGATTGGGATTAATTTTTTATAAATTGTTAAAATATTGGTGTCTGTAATGTAAATGTAAAGTCCAGAGACTGTAGTGTACACCATGGTTTTATATAAAATTCACTTTTAATGTGGGATATGATTATAAAGTGGACATGAACAAATATTTTCTCAATTCAAGGGAGTTTCCGGCTTGGATCCGGAACATACTTGCCAACACTCCCGTTTTTTTTTCTGGGACTCTCCCTTATTTCAGACCCATCTCCTGCCACCCTCCCATCTTGTTATTTCTTCCGGAAAACTCCTGTAATTTCACCCCCTGGTCCTCAACTTTTTGGTACAGTCTGTAATACTCTCCGTTCGCTATGGTATAGTATCTAATCACGTCGGCTGCCCGAAACCCGGTGCATAGTACAGTTACTAACACCACAGTAAAGTTACTAACCTGCTTCTCAACAGTGTTATTCAGATGCTTCACCCCCGAACACCCCGCCTAGCCCCCACCCCCCCGGTCTCCTGGATTTTTCAGAGACAAATGTTGGCAGGTATGATCCGGAAACAGAATTCCATACACCACGACTTTAAAAAGCAGACAGTGCATTTTTGGTTAACGAAATCAATAGCAGATTGCAAATATTTTACATTTTGTTTTGAGGGTAAAACATAGGAATTATCATTCTTCATATTGTTATCGTCATAATATCACAAATTCTTAGTGTGTTAGCCTTTTTTCCTTCAAGATATAAATAAAGTATATTTTAACTTTAATTTGTAACTATATTTAAAGTGACCATTTCCTGTGTTTAGCTCGACTGAGTTAAGCAGGCTATTCGGCCATCACTCATCCAGACAGATTCAATTGGTTGAGCTGACCTCTGTCTGCAAGCGTTGAGTTTTGATTGGTCCCTTTGTCTCAGACGAGTGTTTGGATTGGTCCCCGAGGGCTTTGCTGAATGCCCGTCATTTGTTGTGGGTTTAAATTGACAGGTTTATGTGTCACATCAACAGTGCTGTGTGATTCTGAAGTGAGGGATATGGAGTTTATGAATAATGCAAGCCCATAAAATCACACATCAGCAGCAATATGTGTTCTGGGTCCAGCAGGTACATGTTATGACCTGAATTAAACAAACATCGCTGAGATCTTTTCAGTTTTTGTGCTGATATCTATTATGTTTATAGCTGTGCTCACCAAGGCTACATTGAATGACACAGTAAAGTTTTAGAATATTATTACAATTAACGCTGAATTTCCAGTTATCCTGTCCTGTCCTCACTCTTATACAATCCTTCTGAAATCACTTTATACTGATCATTTCATTCATCAAGAAATATTTGTTATCGATTTCAATATTAAAAGGAGAGTTTACCCACAAAATAAAAATGTACTTATTTACTCACCCTTAAGATGTTCTAAAGCAAGCTGTCAAGCACAAATGAGGATATTTTAAATAATGCTGGATGGATAGCCATTGACATCCGTAGAAGAAAAGAAATCACTAATGTCTAACAGTATCCAGCAATCCTCGATTTGATCTTTTTTTGTGTTAAACGTGAGGATGGAAACTTATTCTGGTTTAAATCCAACTGAAAAGTAAATGATGACAGAATTTTCCTTTATGAAAACTACCTCTTTAAAGAAAGTGTATAATCTTACACAACTTTTAAATGAACTTTTGAATGAACATGGTTTTGACTTATTCATAAAAATATATTTAGATGTTTTGAACTAAAATGAGTTATGATTGCTTTAATGGTAAGATTGACACCCAGTGGCTGAACTAGGTATTGTAATCAAAAATCAAAACACTTTTTCACCTGGCCCTTTCCCTAACGACTCTGCAATATAATAATATGACTGTGTTGAGGTTGCCAGATTGACAAAACCAATACGAACTATAGCCTGACTATTGAGTCTACGTCTTAACTACACACAATGACACGGTGGCTCAGTGGTTAGCACTGTCACCTCTCAGCAAGAAGGACACTGGTTCGAGTCCCAGCTGAGCCAGTTGACGTTTCTTTTTTTTTTTTTTTTTGCCTTTATTAGATAGGACAGTAATGAGACAGGAAGTGAAATGGGAGAGAAAGAGTGGGTAGGGTTAGCAAAAGTTCTTGATATGCCAGAATAGTTGACGATTCATTCCACTGTGCCGACCTCTGATTAAAAAAAGGGAATAAGTCAAAGGAAAATGAATGAATGAAGAGTTTTTGTCAAAACCATCACAGGTAATTTCTAGTTTAGAAACGGTTTCTATTTCCCATGGCTAAACAGCAAGTAAATTAAAAAAAAATAAATAAATAAAAAAAATAATAATAAAAACAACAAGTATGACAACAATCACCTCAGGTAGTAGGTAGCAGATTATGTGCTTTTTTTTCATGACATGGCTTTAAAAAAACAGATTAAGACACACAGCGGAACATTTGCAGCTATTTTATCACAACACAAGCCAGTGCCAGGAATGCTTGTATAAACAATTAAAGAAATCGCAGACAGATGCAAGAATGTGTCTCTTAATTCGAGTTACCCTTCATAATTTTAATTTCCTGTTCACTTTGTTCAGTTTTGAGTGTCTTTTTGTAGGGTCACAAGATGCATAAACTCAGCAAAACTCTACAATCTGTCTTGTTTCTTTCTGCTAATAACATGTTTTTGATACTGAATGACTTGGGTAAATGTAATGTTTACATTTTATCAGACGTTTTGTTGATGTAATCCTGCAGTGGAAACACTAATTCAGCAATTATATAAGACGCAAAACCACAAAGGAAGCTGTACTGCTTCTGTCAACATGTTCATTCATGTTTTTTCTAGTAAATCATTTTCTTGTCAGACTCATCTGCGCTCTCTGCCACCGATTGGTCCACATCCCATTTTCATTAACTGCAGTTCGATCAAAATGGAAATGTGATTGGATGGTATTTTGTTCGTCAGAATACATGTGACATGATTGGCTACAATTGATTAGGCTATTTACATGCGACAAAAGGCAATTTCTAGTGCTTAGCAATCACTTTTTTTGTTTTTGTTTAGGAAAGTTTGTAATAATAAGTCGAGACTCTAAATATAGAGGTTAAATATGGAACTGTGTCTGGAAAAACTGGACGTCTGGTCACCCTGTGATGGAGAGATTGTTTTTGGTCATCAGAACCACTTCATATAAACATCTTGACTAAAGTAAGTTGAATAATGTATGAGAGATTGAAACTGATCCTGCAGGTTCACATTTGGGAAAGAGATTTGACTTTAATTATGATGTTGTGATACAGTATATTGAATCATGATGGATGGTTCCCAGTATGCATTATGCTGTCAGGCAGTTGGTACAGCCTAAATCTAGTATATTTATTATTTATGATGTCCAGAGGTGTGTAAAAGTTTGAGCTCTGTTTTGTAAATCCTCTCAGGTCAGTTTTGTCCCACTGCTGATGGTAGGATGAATCTCACTGCCTTTTTCTAGACACCGAACACTCCAAGATGTTTGGGTTACATCACATTCACACATTTGGTGAAAATCGTTGCTGCAATTCATAGACACTTTGGAGCTAAAAAAGTATCCAGGCTCATAAAATATACATGGCTATGGCAACAATTTTGCAAAAGTGGTATTAGGTTGCAGCTTGTGGCAATGCTGGTTTTGGATTATGTATGCATAATGGAGCAGTTTGGAAATCAAACAGCTAATGTGTGTCGCTGTAAGGTTAATGTGCTGTATCAGTCTAATGAAAATTAAAGTTTTTGTTTACCACTATAGACGTTTAACTAAATATGATGATTTCTGGATCAGGGAAATTTGGAAATATAAAAAAGCATGTAATATTCTTTATGTAGTTGATAAATCATGCTCTATGTATAAAGTGCTTCAAGGAGATAATAACAAAGTGCTACAAAGAACTGCGCAGAAAAGGGCGTTTAACAATAATTGTTGTTGTTGTGCCCTGTAATAATTATTTCTGTAATTGTTAACAAATGGCACCTTTATTATAAAAAATTATCAAAAAACTGTAATCATAATATCAAAAATATATAATAATGATGATGATGATGATGATGATGATGGTAATTATGCTACTACTACTACTACTACTACTACTACTACTACTACTACTACTAATAATAATAATAATAATAATAATAATGATAATAACAATAATAAACATTTAAATAATTATATTATTGAAACAAATATATTATTAAAGGGCACCTATTTTCCTTTTTTTTTCAGGATTTAAGATAAGTTTTTTGTGTCTCCAGAATGTGTCTGTCTATAAAGTTTCAGCTCAAAACACCCATGATGATGATGATGATGGTAATTATGCTTCTACTACTACTACTACTACTACTACTACTACTACTACTACTACTACTACTACTACTAATAATAATAATAATAATAATGATAATAACAATAATAAACATTTAAATAATTATATTATTGAAACAAATATATTATTAAAGGGCACCTATTTTCCTTTTTTTTTTTCAGGATTTAAGATAAGTTTTTTGTGTCTCCAGAATGTGTCTGTCTATAAAGTTTCAGCTCAAAACACCCATCAGATTATTTATTATAGCTTTCAGAACATTGAAATTTGCTGCTCTGAACACAATGTAGCTGTTTTTGTTGCCTGTGCCTTTAATGCTAGTTCTCCCCTCCCACGTGTTTGTCTGAGTGTCTCCGCTCTGGTTGTGTCAGATAAACAGCACAGTGACAGACATGAAAAAAGCAGATCTCGCGTAACGTTTGTGAGAAACACTACACTCTCAGAAATACAGTTACGAGAGCTGTCACTAGGGTGGTACCTTTTAAAAAGGTACACATTTGTACTTAAAGGGTCTATATTGGTATCTCAAAAGTATTAATTAGTACCTAAAACATTTGAGAGATATAATTTTGTACTTTTTAGATACTAATATGTATCCCTGACAGTGTTAGGCAAGCTACTTGAAAAATGTAGTAAGCTAAGCTATTAGCTACTCTACCTAAAATGTTGCTTAACTACACTAAAAGCTACCCTCTGGGAAATGTAGCAAGCTAAGCTAAAAGCTACTTGGCAAAAGTAGCTTAGCTACATCTAAGCTATTTTTGCAATTTTTATTTTTAAATCGTAGCAACTTTAAATCCAAGTCAATCATATCTTAGAGATCAATAAAACTGCCAAGGAAACATATGAGGCATAATAGTTTAGTTCAGTTATTTACTGTAAATAATATGCTGTACTAAACAGAAACACATTATAACAGCTAAAACAAGAAATCCAATAAAATGTATATTTTCAACTCTTTTTTTTTAAAAAAATTACACTACATAATGCAGTCATTTATAGTAGTACTTACTATAAATTACTAAAGTATTTTGAGCACAGCATCAGAAATTAAGTTATTGCATCTTAACATGTACTTCTCGAGGTATGGTCACAAATAACCCTGCTTCAGGAATAACTCCTCTCCCTAAGTCATCTTTCCATTAAGCAAGTTTCTTGTCTTAGCCTAATTTGGTTGGCGATGTCACCGACCAGAGTGACCGACCAGTGACCGACCAGTTGACCGTTTGCTGTCAACCACCATAAAACAGGAAGAAGAAGCTGTCGTTCTAGCTGTCATATGGATTTATTTTCCTCGCCTAGAAAACGGCCACACAGCTCTGTGAATGTCGGTGCCGTTACTTATTGATCCGCGATTGGTAAATGTAGCTTTGTGGACGCTACTGCGCTACTTGACTAATAAAATAGCTTCGCTACTGAAAAGCTATTTGATTTAGAATGTAGCGACGCTACCGCCACACTACTGAGAAATGTAGCTAAGCTAGTAGCGTCACTACTTGTAGCGACGCTACTGCCCAACACTGATCCTTGAGGTATTAACATGGACCCTTTAGGTACAAATGTGTTCCTTTTAAAAAGGTACCACCCCTGTGACATCTCTTGTACCTTTATTTCTGAGAGTGTACAGTAAAACTTTTTCAGGGATTATTTGATGCATTTGTTGTGGAGTTAATTCAAGCCTTTCTGCAGTGATGAGTCACACACAATGTAATTACGAAGTTTACACACAGACAGAAACACACACTGTGCGTATTTAACTTTGCACTGTTTTTGCAATGCAAATGTGATAGGATACACATTAATATCCACTGCTATCTGTTATGTTAATGTACAAAAAAAATCTGATTTACTGTGCACAAACCGGGATTGAAACGTCTTCTTTCATAATTGTACTGACATGCAACTGTGGTGATAAAGACGGTAAAATCGCTGTAATTCATTACAAACATGCACTGTTTTAAAGCATTTTCAACATTACTGATAGCTAATATTTGAGCATTTCAAAAATTTAATTTAATGTAACATAATACATACTGTATAGTCTGATGTTATGAAAAGACAATGTAATTAAGTTTGTAAAATCTTAAATATTAAAACAAAATGATCAAAAAACGTTACAATATTTTTTTTAAATGCCATTTTGTACTCTCACTAGAAGTAAAGAATGAGGAATGCTATTACATTTTACTTGATTGATTATGCTACATATAGTATCTAATATATAGTATATACGTGTCTAACATACAGTAACGTTAACTTTCTGCTAAAAACAATGCGATTTGAATTCAAAGCATACATTTTATAAGAACTCCGCACATATGTTTTAACAGTTTTTATAAAACATATTTTTCCTTTTGTGGCACATCAGAGAGCATGCTGTTTTTATTTGCAGTGTGTACAGCTATGACATGAATTATGCGACCTTGATGAAATGTATTCCAGACAGATCTACACACATGCGGTAGAAAGTACATGTGAGATCTGTGTTCTGGATGAAAAGTGTGTCAGACACTGGAGACCTGTTAAAAGTTTAAAAGCATATAAAGACCCATTGAAGAGCAAAACAAATATAGCAATAATAATAAAAAATCCCATCTGTCTGCCTGACCCATCTCCACCCACATGTACAGAGTGTTTACTGTGCCGAGTTTGATGTTTTGAACCAAATTAATGGCTTATTGTATGGTGTGTAGCTCCAAAAGATTAACTTTTTTCTCACTTGCAAAATTTTTAGTCTAATAAGTGTGTGGAAATTAGGTTTCTTTGTTAAATGCAACTGTTTTGGTGTGTGTTAATTACAGTTAATGTGTGTAGGCATGTGTTGGATGAGGCTGTATTAATTATTAATGCCCCTGTTGTAATCTGATACCAGCATGGATACACACTTCAGCTGCACAGTCTGTGTTCACATGAAAAGCATGTGGAACAAGCATTGATTCTGGTATTTTCATATTATGGCTATTTCTGTCACATTAAGAAAATAACGTAACTGTGATTCAGTGTTTTTGTAGAATCTAATGCAAAAGCCTCCAAACAAACGATTTACTAAAACTGGAAAATAAATAAAACATCTAAAGTCACAGTTTTTGCCACTAGAGGGCACATAATGACACCAAACAAAGGTGTGGTTTGATGACGCCATGACTGGGAGTGAAATCTCTGGAGTTGTCATCTTCATTACATATACGCTTATTTCACGCGGCTGCCTTGTAAAAAAAAAATGAAAGCACGGCAGTGTTGGGAAGAAATCCGGAAGTAGAAGAGCAGCACTGTAAACATTGCAAAACCATGCTGTGTGCTACAAACTTCCAGCTAACTTGGCTAACTTTTCCAGCTAAGTTAGCTAACTAGTGCCATTTCCCTTAACTTATAACTTAAATTATCAATTAGTGTCACTTTCTCTCCGCTGATAAGTTACACAGCCAGGTACGCAACATGACATCGCAGATGTTGTTCCTGTGTTACTCCAGGCGATACCTCCCGGTTTCTTCTCACCGCAGTCTAGCTTTTGCTTTAAAATGGCCGCATGAAGAGTCTATGAGACTCCTACAGAAATCATGTTGCTTGAGTAAAGTATATGATCAAATGAAAAATAAAAATAATAAAAACAAATAAAAAAAGATTAAAATGAAAAGAATAAGAAGCAACAAAGTCACATATTGAAACAAAATAAGCATGATTAAATTAAATTGCGCAATTTTTTTACACTTATGTTTTAATATTTTGCATGCTTAAGGTAATTTCCTTTTGCTTTAGTTTCCAAATTATTTGCTTTCATTTCCAAAATAAGCCAGTCGAGTTTTATTCTAGGGTGCTTTCACACTTTGTTCGATTGCCTGGTCCAAACCCAAATTGTCCCCCTTGCCACCTTCTCAGCTGATTTGTCTTTTACACTTATTTTTTTCATTGTAAACGTCACTATGTTTGCGTCATCAAACTGCTGTTTGTGTACAACTGTTGCTAAGTGATGGCCATGAAAGCAAATGGAAAGATGGAAAAATGGAAAGACATACACATGGTCATTCTGCTTTTACTGAATTTTTGGGTTTTCTTTACAAAACCAAAATAGTAGGGCTGCACAATATTTCCATATTTAGTTTTTTTTTGCTATATATATATATATATATATATATATATATATATATATATATATATATGGCGATATATATATATATATATATATATATATATATATATATATATATATATATATATATATATATATATATATATATATGGCGATATATATATATATATATATATATATATATATATATATATATATATATATATATATATATATATATATATGGCGATATATATATATATGGCGATATATATATATATATATATATATATATATATATATATATATATATATATATATATATATATATATATATATATATATATGGCGATATATATATATATATATATATATATATGGCGATATATATATATATATATATATATATATATATATATATATATATATATATATATATATATATATATATATATATATATATATATATATATATATATATATATATATATATATGGCGATATGAATATTATTTTACAAGATCTTATATAACTCTATATGGAATGAACTCATATTTTTACATTGATTGGGATTATTTTGTAGAGGAGTATCTGCATAAGTACAACAAATACATACATTTTATTGTTTTCTGTGGAACGAATGAAGATTCTTCATTGTATAAATAATTACATGCAATGAATTTTGGTTTATATACCTTTATAACCTCTTGGTTTCAGTTTTCTTAAATCGTACACAGTCACAGGTCCTAAAAACGAAACTTTTACTCTATTGTAGGGTTAAACGATGTGATGACTCCACAAATAACATGTTCTGAACTGTGATGATGATCAACTGTAATCCTGACTTGATATTGCAAATCCTGCGATGTGACAATTGCAGATTAACACATTGCGATGGTGAAACAATGTTGTGCAGCCCTAATACAGAAAGCTAATTTTGTGTGTTTTAAGATGTTTTTGGAGGAGACAAGCAGCCGTTATCCCTGTGTTTGCACTGGGTCAGCCAACTTTGTTGCCAAGTTTGTTGTCGTTTGTTAAAAACTAAAGTTTGTTGTACAGTTGGCGATCCACTTCCATTATTTGGTACCATTGCATTAATATCAGAACTGAACCATACCAGAGTTACCCCAGACCATCTCTTTCAGGCAGACTCGGGTGCAGTTTGCAAGTGTGCACCAGAGTTTAAAAGACAACGTTAACACTTACTAGACTGCTAAACTCTGATGTCAAACGAACCTGTGTGCAGACCAAAATTGCTAGTGTGAAAGCACCCTAAATTACATTGGGCTTCAGTATCATAATTATTCCACTAGAGATCGACAGCCGCTCCTCTAGCCAATCTGTCGAAAGAGTAGTCGACGTCACTCCAAAGAAAATCGCAAAAGCTTAAATGTTGTCTTTTAATTAAAGATATAAAGAATTATTTTGACAAGGATACGGATGTCAGTGTGAAGCAAGTGACTCACTTTCACATCTTAAATAAATGGCAAGGAGTGAGCAAAGCAATATCCTTGTTTCGATGCAATGTTATTATATGTATTGCATAGAGTGTGGGAGTAAAGCGTTTTCTAGTCCTTCTAATAAAATGTGGGATCAAAAAAAGAGATTTGCTGTTGACTCGACTGCCATCTCAGCGGGAGCAAACGTCTGCCACAGATGGACTTGAAATCAATGGAAGCACTAGCAGTTAATGATGTGAAAGACAGATAGGATGACGGCAACTGGATACGAGTCAAATCAATGTGATTTGTTTTTTATTTGTGCGTGTGTGCGCGTGTGCGCGTGTGTGCGTGTGTGTGAACGTGTGAGTGTGTGTGTGTGTGTGTGTGTAGGGGTGTGTGTGTGTGCATGTGTGCGTCTGCATCGGTGTGCGTGTGTGTATATGGTGCAAGTGTAAAACAGTGTATATTAGGCTATTTTCTACGGTTTTGTGATTTTCTACCTTTCTTCATTTATTCATTCATTCTTTCCGTCCTTCCTTCATTCCTTCCTTCCTTCCTTCATTTATTCATTCATTTATTCCTTCTTTCCCTCATTTCTTCCCTCCTTCTTTCCTTCCCTCCTTCCTTCCTTCCTTCCTTCCTTCGTTCATTCATTAATTCCTTCCTTCCCTCAATTCTTCCTTCCTTGGGATGTTGGGGACCACTGCTCTACAGTTAGGTATGGTCCAGTATAAGTTTCAGACGGTATGATAACCGGATAGAAATACCGCAGTATCATGGAAATGTGATTACTGCTGTAAAATAAGTTCTGCTCTCTTCATTGGTTTCAAAAACACATTTTTTTTCAACACATAAAATAAAAACATAAAAAACCTCACATATATATATCCCTTAGGAACGGTATAACCTTTTAAAAACTTGACTTTTTCAAACAGCGGTAAACCTAGAAACTGGTTATCGTCCAATATCTACTACGGTATGCTTTTTTATAAAGCATGGTGAGCATTACTCATGTCAGATCTTTCTTTTCTCTATTATACATGTTGTATGGAGTTTTGTCAGTATCTAACTGTAATATTTGCATTTTTCTAAAGAATTTTATTTATTTATTTTTTTTAGGAATACCAGCTCAATTTCAGTCGTTTTGGTGATTAAAAACATTACTGTTATAGTCATTAAACATTTCCCAGTAAGTCTGAATATTTGGATATAAGTCAGTCAGCTAGAAATGTGTCAGGGTAAGTAAAGAGTCAGTAAATTTACATTTGTTTTAGTGAACTATCCCTATGAGATTCTAAGTTGAAATCTCACAATTCTATTTTATTCTTCAGAGTTTTGTAATGTAAACTCTAGTTATTTCTTTTTTTTCTTCCTTAAAAATAAAAATCAGCTGTTCTTAACAAAAAAAAATTGAAGTAAAATAAAAATGACACTTGCCTTACCATTAACTGTTTTTGTATTCTGCAACAGAAATAACCTTCTCAAAAAAAGCTCCTTTCTTGGGCATCAAAAACATCCAGTTAACATGCCATTCACTTGTTTATTAATTTCAGGGGGAAAAAAGTTTTAAAGATTAAAAAGAGAGCAGAAGGCCTGAATGGCTTTGTTATAGTTTATGAAGCATTAAAAATACTAAAATTACTGGGTAGGCATATTCATAAAAAGAAGCCTGTATGCAAAATGCTCTTTTGTATTTCCTTTATTACATTTTTGTCCTGAATTCAAAATGACATAATTTTATATTTGCGTGATATCTATGCTCTGCTCACAGATATAATGTTGTGCACTTCTGTGTTTGTGTGCTAGTGATATTGTGTGTTTTTGTAATCCCTCATAAACCGTCTCCTTTATGCTGTGTTTCTGAGAATACTGTCCATCTGTGCCCTAATGCTCTACTTCAGCCGGTGCGGAATGAGCAAGAATATATAATAAACTAGCCATTTCATCAAACTGAAAAATACAACATATTATTGTAGAGGAGGCGGAAGAGGAGAAAAAGTGAAAGCGTTTCTAATGGGTCCTGGTGCACCGCGAACAAACCTCATCCTGACCTGAAAACCTAAAGAGATTAGCTGCCATCAAGCCGAATTATTGGATCACTTGCATCTGCATATATTGTTGTTTTGGCCAGGCTAATACCCATCCATTAGGATAAATCAAAGCCGTTGAAAATAGATCTCTCTTTCATTTATAAATGGCCACAGATCCTCGATATTCAAGTTAGCAGGTTCTGTGTGTTGTTTGTTAATCTGAGATTCTAGTAAAAGAGGCTGTAGATGCAGATTACAGGCATATAATGTCACGTGAATGGGAAAACGGAGCATGGAATTAGCATGGAAAATTAAAATGGGCATGTAGAGTTGTTAGTTAACTAAAACTATTAAAACGTATATGTAAAATAAAAATGTACTGTTATGTAATATAATTTTGAGTCTATGTTTTTCAATTTTTCTTTTTTATGGTATACTACAATCAAAATGGAAATATAAAATGGAAATACAAAACAACATTTTATTGGCATTTTATTTTAATTTTGTTGTCAGTAGAGCTGCGAACAGAAATCTTATCAAACAAGCGGAATAACTACATAGTGCACATATTTTGATCGTAGAATCATAGCAAGTTGTTAAAATTAAATATTTTTGTCCAAAATCAAACAAAGTGCTCAGGGGTAACTTAATGTATTGGTGCACTTTGGGTAGGGGATTCATCAGAATAAACAGCAAAATAAAGTCCAAAGCATTTGAAAGATGTGGACATTTTTTTAAAAGCCTTTATTGTCATGGCTATTCCTTAAAACTGTGCCTAAGCACTTTTGCAAACAATTCATCGATGAAGGCAATTGTTTGCCGAAATGAGTAGGCACAGTTTTACGGAATAGCCAATAAAGGCTTTAAAGAAATTTTCCTTGGACTTTCTTTTGCTGAAATCTTTTTATCTTTTAAATCTGTTTTAAAAGATTTGTCAAGTTCTTAAATATGCATCCTTGTTTTTTTTTAAATAATTTGTTAGGGCTGCAGAATACATCATTTCAACATCGATATTGCAATGTGCACATCCACAATAGTCATCGCAAAGATATGCAGTGTCGACTCTGAATTATAGTTGAGCAGGAGCTACAGAATTATGTGTAATCACTGTTTTTGTATGGAATTTATTTAATTTAAAAGATTTCTCGATATTTGTACTTGAAACAAGACAAAACAAAGCAAGAAAAGCATTTTATTTCTATTGTGGTTATTCAATTTCTGTGCCTGAATACTGTTAGACTCCTCCAGAAATCTATTAAATAGTGCTATTCAAACTAACTTTTGAAACGATATATGTAACGCAATATTTATAGCAGAAAAATAAAATATTGCAATATCAGATTTTTTTAAAATCGTGCAGCTCTAGTCTTATTTGTTTTTTTGTTTTTTTGTTTTTTTTAGTAAGTGTTTTGGGTTTTAAAATTTGTCATACGGCAAAACGACCAATTCAACTATTTTAATTTCCTTTGTTTTAAAAACACTTTAAAATGCAGGTTTTTGGTTGTCTTACTATTATGGTTTCTGTGTACTACTACAGATTTTACACGCATGAACACTGTGAACAATATATGTTGTAGCAAATTAGATAGATCAAACAAGCAAATAATGTAGAAACACCCTGTCCTATGCAGCAAAAAGCAATGGTCAGTTTGTAACCCAACACCAAGGTATTTACAACCCAGAAAAGAATGTGCTCTCTTTTGGACAGAGAAATGTTCACGCTCCTATACATGCCATCTTAACACTTATGACCTTTTTTATATATAATCTGCTATGATTCATGATTATGCACTCTCTCTGTGTGTAATAAAGCATTTATTGCTTGTTTATTGATGTTCTGTGTAGTAAAGCCCTTGGAATTAACATCATGTTATACATTATATTATTACACATCATACGTTATGCATTGTATTAATACAAAACAGTTAATTAATAGTACAGATATAGGGGGTTTGATATCCATGCAATGCTAATTTGACCTAAAGATTGATCATACACATTATATTTTCATATGTATACAACATGTTTAAACTATAAAGATCTTACCTAAGAGCATCAATCATGATGCATATGCAAATCAAAAGGCTAAGTGACAAGGAGGGTAAACTTTCTCATTGGTCATCTCAGCTCCTAAGGGTGTTACATCACCATCCATAAAAAAGCTGGTGATGAAGGGCACCTGAAGCTGTGCCAGGCTTTGGTCTTGTTCTTTCCATTTCTCAAAGACCCTTGGACTGCTAGATTAGTTTAAGTGTTCAATTTAGTTAATAAACCCTTACTTGTTTCACACTTGAAGTTGTTCATTTCTTGCTCATATCTGGAGTCCTTATTCATGCAAAAATTTTCTACATGCTTTGTGAGGTTTTGTATTTTAAGAAGAGTTTTTCATATAACCTGGAAATGAATGTTCTTTGAACACAAAGACATTAAGTGAAAGTGTTCAGCTGATCAAAATATTAAAGTTAATTATAATTAATTATAATTCATTATTAATATTTTCACTTCAACTAATTCACTACACTGTCATTTAAGATTGATTATATTTAATAATTTGAAGTGATATATTGTCTGCATTGGTGTTGTAAATTACTGAATAAAAACCTGGGATTAAACTGCCAGTAGCTTTTTTTGTTATTTTACAGACTTATTTCTGTATATATATTATTTTGTGGATAATATATTCTTTCCAAAGACTAAAATATTAGTAAACATCACTTAGTAAAACTGCAGCATAGATTTTGTTTTTATTAAAATCAGAAGTAGGGCTGAGCGATTTGGCCTAAAATCAAATCCCGATTAATTTAACATTTTAACTTGATGATGATTAATAAACGATTATTTTATTTAATTATATTATGTTTTTGCCCTTATAGTTCACTGACACGTTTTGAACAGTAAATATGCTGACAAGTTTCAAGTGGGAGATTTTTTTTTGAATGTACAGTAGAATGCATTACTGAAAAATCTTTGAAGTATGATTATTTTTTGAACATCAACGCTGAACAACTGAAATTAAAACACACATTGCCTAAAACTACCAAACCGATGAATCACAAAGCTTGTGCTACACATCGTTGTGACGCAAGTAATTTTTTGGGGGGGAATGCGAAGGCTTTCGAATACTTTTCGATTAATCGCCCAGCCCTAATCAGAAGTCAACAGACTAGAGATCAAGATCCCATTATGCAAATTCTGAACTTTAATTAAATAGAAACATCTGTTAATTACAAAATATGGAAACTGTTAGTTAGTAGATCATTTTTAGTATGTATACATGTTGCAGTACAAAAAAGGGACCACATGTTTTTATTATTTTTTTATTTGTTTTTTAAATTAGTTTTTTAACGAATGTGTTTTTTTTTATTATGTTTTTTAAATATTTATAATCAGTGATGGAGAAAGTTCCTTTTTTAAAAAGTAATGCTTTACAATATTGAGTTACTCAACAAAAAAGTAACTACAGTAGTTGCATTACTTTTTATAAAGTAATGCATTAAGTTACTTTTGAGTTACTTTTACGTTACTGTTTGTGACCTGGCTGAGGCTTGATCTCTTTTAGACCTCGTTTATTTTTTCTTTATTTTTTTAAATAGAAGAGTTCTGCAAATTAACAACACACTGTATAACCCACACACCTTCATTTACCTTTAAAAAAACAACATTATTTTAGGATAATGCTATCTGAGAACTTCCTTATTCCAGATCTATGCATGCCATACAAACAGATTATTAAATGTTTAAAGGAATGTGTTTGCAACTTTTGTACTATCTGTCTAAAGTAAAATCACTGTCCATTGAGACTTATACCCTTTCATTTTCTTTGATGCGTCGAAAATAATGAACACATTCTCTCATTGACTAGGCCGTATTGTGACTACTATAATTTAAATTCAGCAATTTATTTTTTAAGCTAATTAATTAGGCTAAAAAGTAATGCGTTAATTAAAGTAATATTATTACATAACTCGTGATATGTTACCCCAACACAATTATATGTTAATTAACAGTTTCCATATTTTGTGATTCACTAGTGTTTTCCATATATTTATGGTTGTGAATTTTATTATAGGATGTTGATCTCTGCTCTGCTGAAAATTTAACTCTACAGTTTAATATCAGTTTAACATTTTTATTGACATTGTAGTATAGTTTAAAATATAAGAAATAAGAGAAAATAGTTTGTCAAATAGCAGAAACCATAATAAACAACACAAACCCACACAATAGATAACTTAAAACTATAAAACTACTTTTTTATAAAGCCCACTTTTTCCAAAATTTCAAGGTTAAAAGTTGAAAGAAAGTTGGAAGAAATATCCCATGATGTAATTCAAAAGCATCTCTCGCCAGTGGCTAGCTCTCTGCAACTCTCACATGGTCACTCATTGAAGCTAAGCAGGCCTGCGAACGGTCAGTACCTGGATCATGGGAGACCAATGGGAAAGCTAGATTGCTGCCAGAAGTGTTGTCGGTGAGATCACCAGGTGGAGTTCAACCTGTTGTCTGCTTGTGTCCTAATACCCCAGTATAGTTAAAGAGAAGGGGTTTAACCCTGGCATCCTGGCCAAATTCACCACCATGGCCTCCTAACATTATTGACTTCATCGCTCTGTCTCCTTTCCACTAATCAGCTGGTGTATGGTCTGGCACAATATGACTGCCGTCACGTCATCCAGGTGGATGCTGCACACCGATGGTGAATGAGGAGATTCCCCTCAATGTGTAAAGTGCTTTGAGTGTCCAGAAAAGTGCTATATAAATGGAAGAAATTAAATAAATAGGGAAAAATAAAAACTTAAATCACAAAATACAGAATTTTTTACAGTGTAATCTTACTCTTTGGAATAAGTAGCTTAGTGTAACTTCTACAATAGCAAGCTGGAAGTTGAAAGTAGCGTCCCAAACTCTGGCTTGTGTGTATTTGACATGGGAACAGCGCTGTTGTTTGGAATGATCCTGTTATCAGTGGCATTCAGCTAAACTCGTCTGTATCTACATCTGTGTGTGATCGAGAGAGATGTTTGGTCTATCCAGAGTCCATTGTGGGATTTCTCCCTTTTCTATTTCAGGTGCCGATAGACCAAATGAAACCATCATGAGCTGAAAGGATTGGAGGTCACTGTAGCAAGTCTTCGTTTTTTTCACTTTTATGATCAAAACCATTTTGTACTCCAAGTCCTTAGAGGCCGCGCGCTCTATATAACGCTGTTTTGTACACTTATGGATCATATTTTTCATCTGCAGCTTCAGGACGTTTGGTCATTTATCATTTTAGTGTTTATCTTTATAATGTAAGAGTAATTTACCCCCAAGGAATATGTACAAAGATAAGCAATAAAAGGAAGGGAAGTCATCCTCCCTCTTCCTGTGCTGATAAAGCAAAATGATAAGCTAAAAATCATGGGACAAGATAAATAAAAACTGTTGGGGAAACTGCTGACGGAGAAAGAAGGCAGGATCGGGAGGAGCAATCTAAAGAGATTTTCTACATGCATACAAATGACTGTCCAACAGCTTACATTTTGCCCTCATTACGTATTCTTATTTTAACTTTGCCACTGTAACTCTTTTCTAAAACCCTGCCTAGACAGCATTTTAAGGCATCATTAGATTGGCTGTTCTGAAAGAGGTACCGTATGCAGCAAAATTATCAACACGGGCTCAAGAAAATGATGTGCCTGCGGTGGAAATAGTATTTGCATACAAATGTATCATGTTGCTGCTTGCTTTTTGTGTGTGTGTGAAATGTCTAGTGAGTGGCACTAAAAGCATTTTTCGTTTTGGTTGGAAAAAATAAAATTAAAAATGCTTTTTAGTGCCACTCACTGAATATTTCACAAAAAAGTGCAATCTGGCAACTATTAGTCAGGTTTGGTAATAAGGTTTAGTTCTGTTTAATGATTGTGTTAAATGCAAATTTAAAAAGGTGGAGAAATCAAGAGAAGCAACAAAATTGAAAAATGTTGCATTATTTTGCATAAATTAAATTGTATTATCTCTCGATTTCTAAATATGTTTGGTGACTAAGAAATTATTTTAGTAAATATGCCTGTTTGATAATTTTTTTTGTTTTAATGCACTAAAATGCAGGCTATATTCACTGAGAAATTAATAAAAATATTTATTTTCAAAAGGTAACTCACTACAGTTTGACAAATACTGCTGCAGTTGGACAACATAATGTACTTTTGAGGCTTTTTTTAGGCGAGAATGTTGTTTAGATTGCAACTATGCAGTTTATTTATAAGGATGGAGTTTATTGTAGATATTTATAATTTCTGAGATACAGCAGCATCTATCAGCCTGTCATTGAGCAGAGCAAAGACGAATGATGTTGTCCATTCACAAGATGGCAGCAGCGACAACATAAGTCCTTTGGGGAGAAAAAAAATATGCATATTCAAACTACAGCTAATCAAAGCATTATAAAATTGGTAAGTGAGAGTCAATCCCTCTCTTTTTATGTTGCAGTGCTGTATTTATACCATTATAATTGTCATGTAATGAGTGTTAGAAAGGACTCCGATATCAGGAATGGATGTATGTGGCGGAAGTAGTTCCTCTTACAAAAGGATTTTGAGACTTTCCGTGTTTGATTTACATTTTTATATTCAAGATTATGACGTTGAACTTTTGTATAAACACAATATCTCTCGAGTAGCATGGCTGTACTGTATATCGTCACTGGTGGGACACTAAGGCACTCAGTCTGTGGTCACTCGTGTGATATTGCTCATTTTCACACACACACACACACACACACACACACACACACACACACACACACACATACATTCATGTGTACTAGAAATTAATATAATTTAATACAAGTTGTAATTAAACTGTTACAATTAAAGAGTTTAAACAAATGATTACAGCTACTGTTTAAATGTTATTATTACACTAACACATTAATTAATGCAAATATACAAATATAATGCTGTTATTAAAATTAATAACACTTAAAAATGTGCAGTTTAGATTTTGAAAGTGTCGATCGTTAAATATATTTGATTAGTCCACTGATTATTAAATCTTTTGTTTTCTAAAACATTCAATTTCTTTTTTTAGGCAAAAAAAATCATTTCTATTTTAATTTAGGCAAAATTAAATTAACTTTTTATCTAAAGTCTAATATTAAAACACACACAAAAAGGACGTTTTTTTTATAGGTTATTTTCAAACTTTGGTTTTCATCCTGAATTGTCAGTTTTTGGGCCTTGAGTTTTCATGTTTGCTAGTCCTGTCTCTCAGCAGGTGGGCTGTTTGTCTCCTTCAGAGTAGCTTTTTTAGATGCTTTAATTGAGATCCAGCTATTTTCATTTGCACTCTCTGCTTGAAACATTTTTCTCTGTCTCTTGTTGTTATCAATTATTTTCCTGCATATGGTTTTCTTTCCTTTACATACTCCGTTTCCCAGCATCCTCCTCTGGTGTTGTATCCATGTGTGTGAGAACAAGAAATAACTGCCCTTGAGTCAAATGTGTCCTGTTGCTTTGGGCTAACATGACTTGCAGTTGTGAGCAATGACATGCTCTCAGGTATTGATTTCTCCAGCTGTGTCATTTGATTGTTTCAGGTTGTGGATATACATAAAGTGTTGCTGGCAGAACCCAATTTATCAGATGGTTACAAGCACAAAACAAGTTTAGCATCTGTTGCAGAACTAACGACATATATTTTCTTCATGTATTATATTTATTCCCTGCATTAATTTTTAAGTGACAGTTTAAGAAACAACTTAATTGAGAGTGTTACCATTTTGTTTGTCATTTTTGGTTCTCTGAGAACAAAATTCCAGAGAAGATTCCAGAGCAGCTTTAGTGTTCTATTTATTATTTATCTATGACCGGCCTAAATCAGCCAAAGTAGCAACACAAAGCACGCACTCAGTAAAATATTAATTATTGCACACCTCTACTGTGTGCAAATGTAGGACAGTTTCTGTGCTTCGATTATTCAAATGTTCTCAAATATATATATATATATATATATATATATATATATATATATATATATATATATATATATATATATATATATATATATATATATATATATATATAATTATTATTTTTTTTATATAACTGTTTATCAAGCAAAGTGCCAGATTATTTAGGTAAAATGTATCCATCCATCCATACCTTTTTATTTTTCTATATTCTATCTTTCTATCTATCTTTCTATAATTTACCTTTCTATCTTTCTACCTTTCTGCAGTAGATTGTACCTTTCTATCATCCATCTTTCTATCCATCTTTCAAACAATTTATTTTTCTATCATCTATCTTTCTATATTCTACCCTTCTATCTTCAAATCATCTGTATTCTACTTTTCTATCTTCTACCATTTTATCTTTCTGTCATCTGTCTTCCTATGTTGAGCCTTTCTATATTCAATCTCTCTATGATCTTCCTTTCTATTTTCTACCTTTCTATATTTCTATCATCTATATTTTACCTTTCTATATTTTACCTTTCTATCTTTATATCCATCCATCTATCTTTCTATATTTTGCCTTTCTACTTTTCTATATTCTTTCTATTCTTCTTTCTAACTTTCTATTTTTCTATCATCTATCTTTCTATATTCTACCCTTCTATCTTCAAATCATCTGTATTCTACTTTTCTATCTTCTACCATTTTATCTTTCTGTCATCTATCTTTCTATGTTGAGCCTTTCTATATTCAATCTCTCTATAATCTTCCTTTCTATTTTCTACCTTTCTATATTTCTATCATCTATATTTTACCTTTCTATATTTTACCTTTCTATCTTTATATCCATCCATCTATCTTTCTATATTTTGCCTTTCTACTTTTCTATATTCTATCTTTCTATTCTTCTTTCTAACTTTCTATTTTTCTATCATCTATCTTTCTATATTCTAACTTTCTATCTTTATATCGTCTGTATTCTACCATTCTATCTCTCTGTCTTCTACCTTTCTATATTCTATCTTTCTATTCTTCTTTCTAACTTTCTATTTTTCTATCATCTATCTTTCTATATTCTAACTTTCTATCTTTATATCGTCTGTATTCTACCATTCTATCTCTCTGTCTTCTACCTTTCTATATTCTATCTTTCTATTCTTCTTTCTAACTTTCTATTTTTCTATCATCTATCTTTCTATATTCTAACTTTCTATCTTTATATCGTCTGTATTCTACCATTCTATCTCTCTGTCTTCTACCTTTCTATATTCTACCTTTCTAAATTCTACTTTTTATATTCAAACTTTCAATAGTATATCTTTCTATCATTTAGCTTTCTATATTCTATGTTTTATATTCAGCCTTTAAATATTATATCTTTCTATCATCTACCTTTCTATATTCTACAGTACCTTTCTATCTTTCTCATCTATATTCTACCTTTCTATATTTTGCCTTTCTATCTTTCTATCCATTTTTCTCTCCATCTATCTTTTCTATCATCTGTCTTTCTATATACTACCTTTATATCTTTTTATAATCCATCTTTTTATTCTCTACCTTTCTACATTCTACCTTTCTATCTTTATATCATCTGTATTCCACCCTATATTCTACCTTTCTATTTTTCTGTCATCTACTGTATATTCTACCTTTCTATCTTCCACCTTTCTAAATTTTTGTCATCTATCTTTCTATCATCCACCTCTCTATATTCTACCTTTCTATCGTCAATATTATACCTTTCTGTTTATCTTTATCAATCTTTCTATCTTTCTGTCTTTATCATCTCTGTCCATCTGTCTTACCCTTCTATCATCTATATTCTTCCTTTCTTCATTTCTGTCATACCTTTCTATATTCTACCTATATTGTACCTTTCTATGATTTTTCTATGTTCTACCTCTATTTCTATCATCCATATTCTACCTTTCTGTATTCTACCTTTTTATCTTTCTATCATCTATATTCTACCTTTCTATCTTCCTTTTATCTGCATACTACCTTTCTATCATCTGCCTTTCTATCTTTTTATCATCTATATTCTACGTTTCTATCTTTCTACCATCTGTATTCTACCTTTTTATCTTTCTATCATTTATTTTCTACCTTTCTATCTTTCTATTATCAAATTTTCACCTTTCTATATTTCTATCATCTTTTTTCTACATTTCTATATTTCTATCATCTAGTTTCTACCTTTCTTTTATCTAGTTTCTATCTTTCTATCATCTATATTTTACCTTTCTGTCTTTGTCATCTATATTCTACCTTTCTATCATCTTTTTTCTACCTTTCTATCTTTCTATCATGTACCTTTCTATTATCTAGTTTCTATCTTTCTATCATCTATATTTTACATTTCTGTCTTTCTATCATCTATATTCTACCTTTCTATCTTTCTATCATCTATTTTCTTCCTTTCTATCCATCTTTCTATCTTTCTATGCATCTTTCTAGCTTTCTATATTTTTATCCATTAATTCATTTAATGTTAATTAGATGAAGGATATGTTTATTAATAACTTTTAGAAAGACCTGATCCCCAATACTTAAATTTAATTTAATATCATTGAATAAAATCAATCACAAATTAAGAATTGCATTAAATGAGAGCTTGTAAATCAGAATTAAACTGAAACTGTGTATATCTGAATCAATACTCTGCTCCAATGGCTGCTTTAAATAATTTTACAAGTCTTTTTGGACCCACTATGCAAAAATGAGAGATCTCTGCACAGAAAAACAGAGAAATGCTATGTAAAAACCTTTCATATCTCATAAGGTCTGCATGAAAGATAAAAGCTGTATTAATCAAACAGTTGTGTGATCTACACCAGGATAACATTAATACGCTTAATATGCTTTAGGATGAGTTGCCCACGCAGATAGGATTTCTGGATGTCATAGACATGTTGCGAGTCAACCGAGCTAAAAATGTCCGCACTACTGTCTAGGTAGGTTTGAAGAGGCAAACTCAAAAGGAGCCATACAGTAGATGTGTTTGTGTGCATGAGGGCACCTGGGAGTGTGTTTGGAAATGAGTGGAAAAGTACAGTGTGTTTGTGAAAACCTCTATGGGGACTAATTATGACAGTCATAACAGGAAAGAGGGGCTGGTGTGAAATTTTAAGAGCAGCAAGGTCAGAAATAAGAAGAGGCTTCAGGCAAAACTGCCACCAAAATGAAAAATGCCCTGCACAAAGTAAATCTGCCTGGCATGGTTTAAGTGAAAAGTATAATAATAATAATAATAATAATAATAATAATCATCATCATATACACTGTAAACGCCCATTAAATTTTTGCAGTGTTATTAACCATCCACATGTTTTTTTTGTTTTTTTTAATGCAATGGCCAGTCTGATGCTTTACATACACACATCAGTTTTTTCTGCTTCTTTAACCTAATTGAGAGCGTCTTCTAGCCTATTAAAAAATGTGTTTTGAGAATTTTCTCAGATGCGAGTTGAACTGCTTTTCACTGTTCACGTATCCAACCGAGAGCAACCTTACCTCGTACAGTTGTTCTGGAATCTGCAGCATGTCTATTAAACATGAAATATAAATAGTTTTAGGCATATCTAATGGCTGTATTTTGTCTCAGTCATCTGTTATTTGTCCCACAGCAAAATATTTGATTGAGGGCAATGGTAAGTTTTTATATCTTTATGTAAATTAAGTGTCATTGTTCTTTTTGTTATCTTTATTTTGTTGTTTGTATAAGAAAAAAATGACGAAGAAAAATCTCAATGAAAAAGATCTCAAGGTACACATCACTACCGGGGACTGCAGAGTCTGAATTAATCCCGAACCAGATTAAAATATAACCATTAATATCAAATCCAGAGAACCTCTATGTTTGAACTGGTCTCTTAACTGGTTTGTTCTAGATATACATGCACACACACATACACGGATAGTTCCAGGGGGCAAAAAAAAGCTAAATTCTCTTAACAACACCTCAAAGCATAACAAAATGTGTCTGTATCATTCCGTGAAATCCACATGTGGAAGAATCGCTGACAAAAACAAACACTCTGAGACACAGCTGCAGTTGACACGTCCCGTTGAGCGTTTGACACATGCCCCGACGCCTCTCAAGCAACACTTTACCGCAGTTACGAAGCGTGTCACAGCACGGAAACATTTTCCCCCCTTTATTTCACCCGTCTGTCTTCCTCACTGCAATCTAGACTGACAGTCACACACAAATCCAGATGACAGAAGTGAATTCACTCAAATACACACACACACACACACACAGACTGAGATCTCTTACACTCTAAATTTGTCACATTCCTCTAGGATAGCCATATGTGGTAAAAAAAGATGCTCATTTGACAACCATTGGCTCCGATTGTTATGCTGGCCATTTAGTGAAGAGAACAAGCTAGTATGTGCAAAGTCATGACATTCAGAACATCTTCACAGTTTATTAGAACAGCTATTCCTATTTTAGCTGAAGTTTCTAGAGCTGGTTTCACCAGCTGTGTGTACTCTTTGTTTTTTATAGTTTTGGTTGTAAATGGGCACAAAGTTACAAAAGATATGCCACTAGATGTTTGTGCTTTGCACTATTAAACTCTGAAGTTAAAATGTAACTGTGTGAATGAAAGCGAGCTGTAATAAAATCACATGTTGATTGAGTTACAGCAACGAGCTCATGTTTTACCTGACAGACATCAGGCCTTTAAACATACATGATGTTGACGTTTATACTCGATTACATTTTAAGAGAGAGAGAACAGTTTGGCATTGTTTGGCATTGCTGTATTTTTCAGTTCGATTTTTTTTATTTTTTATTTATTTATTTATTTATTTTGTCACCTTAGAATATAAGGTTCTATCTGACATTTTTGTCAAAATTGAGTTATTGACATTTTTTACATTGTTATTTACAATATGGGATGCCTTTTTATAAGTTGTTTACGTTTTAAGACTTTTTATTTAAAAAAAAAAAAAACTAATGTTACACACACACTGTCTGCTATAGAACGCAAAAACTTTGAAGCTCAATATCTCAAAATCATTCAGAAAGCAGATAGAACCTTATAATTCCAAGGTGATGATTTGTAATGTTTCTTGTGATGTAAAGGACAAGCAGTCTTTAGGAAGGAAATGCATGTTTTGGAGGTGCAGGTTTTTGATTGTTGTTGTTTTTTCTATCTCTGGGTTTGATGGTCTTGGTTGACGTCCTTCATACAGCAACTTTCTCTTGTTTTTAAAGGACAGAGACACTTTTTTCAAAGCATAACTTCTGGACCCTGAAGGTATGAATAATTAAAACAATAAACTCAGGAGTTTTGAGCTCTAAATTTACAGTATGGTTTCATTCTTTACTCTTGTACAAATTATGTTTCATATTAATTCCAGTAAATGTTTTTTTTTTTTTTTTTTATCTACTGATGACATTTCTTGCTTTAAAAAACAACACCAAAATTGTGTTTTCACACTTTAAATTACTTTTTAGGCTACTCTATACCGACTTAAGAAATTAAGAAATGAGTATTTGGAGGAATAACCCTGATTTTTCAATCACAGCCAATAAAACTATTTATTATTCTGACTTATTCTGTTAGAATTATTATCATTATTATGTCATGCAAGAAAGCAAAATGTTCTAAATGACAACATTTTAATAATTTAATTAGAAACTATCGAAAAAAAATGTAACAGACTTTTTACAGAACAAGACAAATACTAGTATTTTAGTCAAGCACCGAACCAGTAAATCCACTTAAATGGGTCTACTTTTTCCATGTACTGTAGTGTACTCTAGCAGAAGTTACACTCAGAAGTTGTCATCCCTGACAGATGGATTAAATTCACCTTTTTCTGAAGTCTTGGTTAAGGTACATTTTTGTAAATCATCTTTATTAAATTTACTCATCCCAAGATCAGGCTTCTGTCAGAATGTGTCAGTCCCACTAAAAGGTTGAAAGAACTCCTGTAATGCGTGTCATCCTGCTGCATTTACACTGCAGAATTGGGTTAAACTCTCAGAAGATTAGCGTTTCAGTGAATGTGGTTTTATGTTCTGAGGATTATTTGAACAGCAGCTCTCTTTTCAAATGTTAAAGCAACAGTTCGCTGAAAATGAAATTTTCTGAACCCCATTTCATACCAAGCCGTATTCTTTGCTCTTTCTCTGTGGAAACGATGAATGAGGACTGTAAAATGACTCCAAAGCACTTTAAAGGCATCATAAAAGCAGTTCAAATAGAGTATGCACTTTTATACCAAGTTGTCCTGCTGAAGCCGTTCAAAATCTTTGTGTGAGAAATGTTTAAAGCTCCTAGCTACGGTGTTTGTGAATGGTTTGCAAATCCAACCAAATGTTCGTTTACAGCTATTGATAAGCATTATTTCCCATTATTAAAGAAAAAACAACAACTTTGTTTAAAATTAGAGAGAATACATTCTACTTTGTAATTTTAAAACATAGTCACCGTAGTCCTGACACTGCAAAAATAAAGCTGTGAGAGCTGTCACTGGGACGGTACCTTTTTAAAAGATACACATTAGTATCAAAATGTTTCATATTTGTATCTAAAACTTCAATACGTATACTTTTATGTACTGTATTATTAGTGTACTGAAATGAACACTTTAGACTTAAATTAGTACCATTTTAATAACAGCGCACTCGCTTTGACTATATGGAAAAGAGTGGTTAAGATATTCAAGATGTCTCATTTTTGTGTTCCATTGAATGTCAGGTTTAATTCAAATGTGTTGGTTTATGTTTGTAGACCTGTGGATTATTTGCTTAGTTCCTATATGTAGGTTTAATATGCTTCAGTGCTGCATTTTCGTCTTGGATCAGGTTGCTTTTGCAAAGGCAGCATCCAAAATGTGTTTATGCAAGTCACATGTGAGTACAGTAGAACATCCACTTTGTTCCTCATTCAGTTTATCAAGCTGGATTGACGAGATATTCATATTGTGGATTCAAGCCCTGTTCATTTTTGTGAGGACTAATATACATGATATTCAGGCAGAGCAGGGTTTAATTTGTGCCGGAACAAGCCGGAACGGTATCCGGCACCTCTGAAATCTGATCTGGCACCTCATTTTACGTATCCCCTCAAACTGCATTGACAAGTTGATCATATTGTGGATTCACCCCTTGTTCGTTTTTTTTGTGAGGACTAATATGCATGATATTTAGGCTGACTCAGAGGGTCTTGTATTACCCTGAAGAGGTTGAATTAGCATCCCCAACTAGCTTGGTGTACTGTATGTTAACCTGTTTATTATGTCTGTGATGAAAAATGCTGCAAACAAGCAGCTTTAGATAAGCCTTATAAACTAGACAAACGTTTAAGGGGTACACTGTTTTAGAGAAAGATACATGAGCTATCACTGCAGTGGTGGTGTTTCAATAGGTATTCTTTTGAGGTGCTTGTATGTACATTTTTGGTATGTGTAGAATTCCTTTTAGATATCAATAGGGACCCTTTCGATGCAAATGTAATAGAATTGCCCCAATGACATCTCTTGTACTTTTATTTCTAAGAGTGTACAGTACAGACACGCAAATAATTACATGACATTGGAATACATACATAATTATGAGGAGTAGAAATATTGATTCGAGAACAAGTGGTTTTAAAATATCCCTCTGTTATTTTATAATGCTTTACAGTGGATAAATAGAGGTCGAAGATAATGAACTCTGCTAAACATGGCATTCAAGTAACCTACACATTAGTTTTCTGTACAGTTCATAACTATAACAGAGCTTTTAGAATTGAGCAAGCTGCTTTTGTAAAGGGATGAAATATATGATAGCGAAATATTTTGACATGAGGTTTGTATTATATAAAAAGTGTTATATAATTGAGCATTGCTGTTGGTGCAGTTATTATTGAGAAATAACACAGCTCAGATTGTTGTGACTGACCAATCAGAAACAATTACTTTAAAGACTAAACGATAATGAATAGGAAAATGCACACATTCACAATTATAGACATTGTCCGAATGCTCAGTAGCTACTGGTTAGTTTGGGATTGACCTTTCCAGAATTGTATACATGACACTTTTTAATGCTTTTTTGTTGATTTTGTTTTCTTCACTTACTTTAGAGCTTTATATTGCCTCTAATTTTGATAATGTTTATTGCATTACTTTAGTTTCAGTTTTACTATAAAGACATCTAGCAGTTTTGTGAATGACTCTGAATACTTTCCATATTAAAATGTGACCTAAATATCTTTTCCCTGCCTGCTTTTGGTTATGTGTTGATTCTACTTTAAAACATTGGTGCATAAATTACTGAAGTACAGTAGTTTACTGTAAAATGTAGTTTGTTTGTTTTTTTTAAAATCATTTTTAACTGCAAAAATTTTGGAAACCACAGCCACCAGTTTGTTTCTACCGTATCATTTTATCGATTGTTTTACAGTGTGAAGATTACAGTTTGTTTTTGCCTGTTACACTAATAATAAGAATAATTCCAACACAGATGACACTAATAATATTGTTTTTGAGCAGCAGATCTTCATCATGAGTTTTGAAAGATCATTTTGCACTGAAGAATGGAGTAATGTTGCTGAAAAACCTGATTTAAACCACAGACATAAAACAATTTTATACTATCTTTATTAATTTTACATTATTTTAAATGGCAAGGATATTATACCATTTTACTGTAGTTCTGAATAAATAAATGCAGTCTTAACTTTCTTTTAGAAACATTCGTTCTTATCTGATCCCAAACATTTGACTGGTATTGAACCAAACATTTAGAGCATGTCTAGCTTTTATTCATTTTCATTTATTTGATGTATTTATGTATTTTCTAAAAACCTGCTCTCAGTAGCAGAATAGTGTTAGAGTGAAATTATGGCCAACATGCAAAATAATTCAGATAAACACCAGAAACGGATTCTCCCTGACCTCAGATACAGTATCACTACACAAGTCATGTGTCTATATAGTGGATGGAGGCTTTCAAAACATTCCTGAATCAAACTTTCCATGTCATTTCCTTTTTTCCTGACAGCTCATTCATCCATCCGCAGCCTTGCGATAGTTTACATACTGTATATATGTGTGTATGTGTGTGTGTGTGTGTGTGTGTGTGTGTGTTGGAGTTTAGCTTCATGAATGAGGATATTCAGTTTCTGCTGGTCTGAAGCTGTTAAACGGGTTTATTAGAGTGGAGGTTTGGAGCACAATGACGCTTCTGTGAGAGCAAGACAATTGACTCCAACTAATGACCCACACATCGAGAAAAAGAAGCTCCAACAATGAGCGCTTCGGAGAAAATGACTCGCACACGGCTGCTTGTGTGGATTCATCATTTAGAGATGATACTGAAGCTTACTAGATATGTCAAAAACATGTGCAGCTCATTTTTCACAGCATAAAAGGAAGAAATAATGTTCAGCGTAAAGAAAAGCTGCATGTGTATCAAAGGATGCGAGGATTATCTTAGTGCAGACAAAAAAAATGTAAAGTACACAATACACACAGAATACAGTAAAGTAGACTACACATTATTCTTCATATTGAAATATGAATGTTCTCATGGTAATATGCAGGTTGGTTTTAGCCAACAATTAAAAGAGTTACACTTGTATAGTTTTTTGTTAAAGGTTATTATTATTTAGCTAGTAGTAGTAGTAGTAGTAGTAGTACATAATAATTAGTTAACCTTATACAATTACAATTCTGGATTTAATTCCTTCTTGATTTGTAGAAATATTATTTTTGTTTTTATCTATTGCATTATTTTGATAAAACTGCTAGTAGTAGTTGTAGTAGTGATACTTTCATATCTTTTGTTGCTTTTGTTTAATTGTTGTTGTTATTATTATTGTCATTATTATTAGTAGTAGTATTACTATTATTTATGATTAACATTGTTTTTATTGTTGTACAATTCAATAAGCTTAAATATATTATTATTATTATTATTTTTATTATTTATGAATGCATATTAAATTCATGATTAACTTTGTTATTATTGTACAAATTAATAATTACAAGCCTAAATTTATTATTATTATTATTATTATTATCATTATTATTAATATTTTATTGCTATTATTTTTGTTATTGTTGTTATTATTATTGCTATTATTTTATAATTAATGTTGTTGTTGTTGTTGTTTTTGTTATTTATGACTGTATATTACATTCATGATTAACATTGTTGTTGTTATTGTACAATTTAACAATAACAAGCCTAAATTTATTATTATTATTATGAATGTATATTACATTCATGATTAACATTGTTGTTATTATTATACAATTTAATAATAACAATCCTAGATTTATTATTATTATTATTATTATTATTATTATTATTATTATTATTATTATTATTAATGTATATTACTTTCATGATTAACATTGTTGTTAATATTGAACAACTTAAAAATAATTTATCTAAAGCATTATTATTGTTGTTGTTTATTACCTTTTTTAAAAGTTATTTTTAATAATAATAATAAACATTTAAAACAATCTTAGATACAATGCACATATTGTAATACAAAGTTAAATCATTAATTAGTGCATCCATGTTAAGTCATAAGTGGATGTGTTATGATGTAGGTTCTACCTCATTCAGGATTATTTTTATAGATGTTTGCTTTAGCTTATATTATTCAATTGACAATCACGAATCTGCTAATTTGTCTAATTATATTTTTCAAAACTACAATGAGAACACCATGAAAACAAGAACATTGTTCTTCATTTCTTTAAAAAGGTTGGGCTACCAGGTCAAACGTGTGTCCATGTGCGTGTGTGTTTGTCAGGAAAGCCACTATAATTATCATATTTTCACAGTGGCGTGTAGACAAGCCTGCAGACAAGCGAACACACCGCGACTGTCAGAGCTCTGTGTGAAGCCTGTTGTCTTTGTAACATCACTCTGTCCACTGCTTTTTTGTTTTCCTAAACCCTCCTTCTCCTCTTTCACACCACAACAAAGATGAAGAGTGGAAACGTGCAGCTGGCCATCTGAGCTCCAGGCTTGCCCAAGGGAATGAGCCGCTAATGTGTCCCAGCATTGGATACTCCTCCTGGGGAAGCACTGGCTGGTCTCTCCCTGCACCAGACTGGAGATTTCAGGTTGTGCAGTGAAACAGATCTCTGGCCATTAGTCAGTGTGAAGTCAATACTGTTAGAGGCTGTGCTGCAAATGCATTTAATACTGAGAGAAGCTGAAAAAGCAACTTTAAAATCACTTAATGTCGCAGGATGTAATGTGTGTGTGTGTATATATTTGAAAATGGCATTTTATATACTGTACTGCATGTCAAATTAAATTATGCAGTAAACGTACAATGCACAGCATGCATGTTTTTGGTTGTGTGTGTGTGCATGATTGACATGATTTACACAAATAATTATTTAAATTATGGTTTATTTATAGTTATTGATACAAAAGTTATTCCCAATGTAAAATTATTAAATTACAATGTATTTTACCACAACAAAGCATTCATTCCTGCTGCTGTTGAATGAATAAATCTTTGTAAATACCACTAGAGCACTACATAATTTGCAGTTATGAATGTTTCTAACTTTTTATGTTATTGTTATAAGTGCTTTTTATTTAAATATTATTATTATTATTTATTATTATTATTATTATGGTAAATATAACAATAACAATAACAACAACGACAATAATAATAATAATAATAATAATAATAATAATAATAATAATAAATAACAATAATAATAATAATAATAATAATAATAATAATAATAGTAATAATAATAATAAAATAGCAGTAGTAGTAGTAGTAGTAATAATAATAATAATAATAATAATAATAAATAACAATAATAATAATAGTAGTAGTAGTAGTAGTAGTCATAGTATTAATACTATTATTAGTAGCAGCAGACATAGTAGTACTCATACATCTTTAACTACAAATTTTGACCAATATTATTAATATTTGCACTTTTTATACAAATTTAAATTATTTAGAGTGTAGTGAATTTGGTGTCGCATCGTTAACATTCCTGCTGCTACTTAAAATGGATGTAAAACTTTACAAACAAACCTGACAGTTTTATTATTGAGGATGTTGTGGTTTAACCAGCTTCACAGAATGGTTCGGTCTCAAAAGCATAGCTGAATAAACTCCAACATACTGCTAAAATGAAGCTGATATACAAGACCTCAGTGTGTCTGTGTTAAGCCGAGAGAGAGACTGATAAAAGCACATTGTTGAAAAGGTTCAGGTCGGTGAAATGGAGAGCTGTGAAAGAGACTGAGGAGAAAGTGATCACAGAGAAAAAGAGCACAAAATGGGCTACGGAGAGCCTTTTAGAGCACCTAAAGTGTAGTGCTGTGGCTGCAGGAGTCTGCTGAATAGCTGTGGTTTTCCTGTCTGTGCCTGAATGCAGAGGAAAGAGTTTCAGAACCACCCAGAGTCTCACAAGACCCCCATTACATCCACTCTCTGACTCCCACTCTGGTAAAGCCGATCGCTTTAAAGCAGTTTGGCTCTAATGGCTGGAGCGGTTGGTATTTCCGGTGAATTAATCTGGGTCATTTAACTTTTAAAGTGCTCTGAAAACATTTTTTTGTGTAGTTGAGAAGCACTTAAACTTCAAATAAAATCAACAAAACACAAAGAAAAAACACCTAAACAAAACAAAGCAGTTGTTAGCGGTGGTTATTAGCTCTAGTATTCACAAAACAAATGGCTTCAAAAATCAATGTTACAAGACTTTCTTCAGTATTTTAGCTTTACAATGCTCTAGGTAAACGTTTCAGTGGAAAATGCTAGCTTCACAACACTGGCTATTGATCATGTTAACTTCACTACCCTCTAAAACACAGTTTTAGCTTCACAACACATATGACACGTTAACTTCACTAGACTCTAGTACACACAGTTGTAGCTTCACAACACTGGTTATATGACACGTCAACGTCAACTTCACTACACACACAGCTTTAGCTTTACAACACTGTCTATACAACATGCTAACCTCACTTAACTCTAGTACACACAGTTGTAGCTTCACAACACTGGTTATATGACACGCTAACTTCATTGGTCTCTAGTACACACAGTTTTAGCTTCACAACACTATATGACATGTAACTTCACTACACTTTAGTTCACATACAATCCTTTCTGGCTACAGCTCTAGTTTCACTACACTCTAGTTCAGATTGCTTTAGCTTCACAATGTTTTCACTATACACAGTTAGCTTCACAACACTGGCTATTCCACTCTTTAGCTCCACTACACTGTAGTTCACATTGCTTTAGTATGAAACTTTAACTTCACTGTAGTTTTTTATTATTTTTTTATATAGCTTCACAAGGCTTTAGCTTCACAACACTTTAGATACAAACTTTAGCTTCACAACACTGGCTACAACACTTCAGTTTCACAATGCTCTAGTTCGCCAAGTTATAGATTCACAATACTTTAGTTATACAAAGCTTAAGCCTCACGAGCTGGCTATACAACACTTTAGCATCACTCACTATACTCTAGTCCATATTGCTTTAACTGGCTGTACAGCACTTTAGCTTCATAATGCACTCACTTCACAACACTGCTCAAAACACGCTAGCTAAACAAAATTACTCTCGGTTAACTACGCTTTAGCTAACACTAACTTCACAGCATTCTAGCTTCACAGTGGTCAAGCTATAAATTCAATATTCTGCTATACAGTTACTCACAATGCTGTAGTTAAACTGTGTTTTAGTTTCACAATGTTGTAGCTTCACGGTACTTTAATTTTATAACAATAGCTGGTGCCTTAGCTTCACAGTGGTCTGGCTAGACAGCACAACAGCTGTGATCAAAAATCACAATGTTCTGACTATATAGTGCTCTTGACGCACAATGCTGTTGCTTCACACATTTTAGAGCATCATGAAGCCTGCTTTAAAGTGTCAGTAATGTTTTAACTTGCAATACTCTAGCTTTACAAGTCTCTTTAATACAACGTTGTAGATCACAATGCTCTAGCTCAGTGTCTCTCAACCTTGTCCTAGAGGACCACCAACACTGCAAGTTTTGGATGTCTCCACACACTGTCTGTCACACCCATTAGCTACAGGTCTTTCAGTCTCTGCTAATAAACTAAATTTGAATCAGGTGTGTTTGGATAAAGAGACATGGAAAATGTGCTGAGCTGGTAGTCCTCCAGGAATGTGGTTGAGAAACACTGCTCTAGCTTGTGATGCTTGCAGTACTCCAGCCACACATTGTTTTTCCTTCACCATTCTTAAGCATAACATTATGTTCTAGCTTCAGAACCTTCTGAAGCAGCAGCTTCCATAGTCTCCTGTATGGTGTGCTTTGGGCTTTAATTACAAAGGCAAATGTTTTTGTGCATTGAGCACTGTAGCCAGTCTCTGTAGCACTTGAATACATGGGTCAATCAGAGGTCTAATTGATGACATTAACTTACCAAAATAGTTCTATCTGTCTTTGACAGGTGACATCACCCTCATGAACGATGAGTTGTATTATGGGTCTAGCCATTATTTGTGGGGTATCCAAGTTGACATTGGCTGTTATATGGCTTTAGCATCTTTTGCAGACTAAATACAGTGTTTCGTTCTTGTTGTGTAAAGGACTGTAATAGTAAATCACACAATCAAAAAGGTAAACAAATTAATCATGACGACTTATATTTTAAATTTCTTACTTGGAAGAAAGGATATGAATAGAATAAGTAGCAGAGGCATTGCATGTCTTGGGTTCCAGCAATGAGACACAAAAAAAGTATGTCTTTTGCCAACATATCTCTGTTTAAGTATGTTTGCTCTCAACATTTTCATAAACTTAAGTATGTAACAGTGTTTAAACAGCTCTACAATTGTCATTGCTTAGGCTTTAAATAATTATTTCATTTCAAGGTAGCAATTTAGTATGAGGGTAGAACTTCATTTTAAATCCGATCGAATCAGCTTAGTGCATATGGATTTAAGATTGTAAAGTATTTGATTGTTAAACTATTTTAAAGATTTTGTATATTGAAAACTGACATTTCCTGATTTACTCACCCCTTGTTCATTTTCATCTGTCCTTTTTCTGAAGCCAAATAAAGGTTGTTGTTTAAAACATTCTAGGATTTTTCTACATTCAGAGCACTTAGTTGGTGTTAAACGTTTTAAACCTCCAGATTGCAGATTAAAAAAAGTCTGTTATTTTCCACTGTAGAAAAAAAAATATATATATATTGGATGATAAAGGAATGAGTTAATTTTAGTAAATGCTCTGTCTAGAAGCTAATTAATATTTTAAGTTTACTTTAAGCTTTAAAAACTCAGTTCAGGTTTCTTATGCTTGTGATAACATATTCTCTGTGCTGTGCTCACAGTTTAAGTGATTATATTATAATGATAGTTCTTTCATCAGATTGCACACAGCTAAAAAGGCTAACATTTGAATATCTTCACCTTTTTGAGTTTGCGGACTGTGTCGATCATGTAAAGGTCTAGGTTTACACATTTATGATGATGTATTTGGCAGAGGGTTTACATTTTCACATCTCACTAACCCTCAATATGTACTTGTCACAACCAATACATCTGTGACACCAAAATAAACCCTCAGCTTTGAGAAAAAAAAAATCACGAGGTCACATTGGAGTTCTGTCTAGGTCAATTGCGATATGCTACAGTGCACGGGTGTGTGTTTTTGTGCGCTTGTGATCGCTGTGATTAATGGCAAATCAAAAAGCAAGCAGGCTTTTTAACGCGCTCCAGCTCTTCAATAAAAGCTTTATACTGTGCTGCTATTTGCTCTTTTAAATCACCACAAAAACCACAAGAGCAGACAGCATGAGCTAATGACAGTCTGTCTCTCTCACACACACACACCACACACACACACACACACTGGCTGTTTCAATTTACCCAGTGAAATGTAACACCACCATGACTCCTGCTGTTTGTTGTATGGTGTACGTAATATTTCAAGTTTGTATGATGGCAGACTTCAAATGACTAGAAATGGTCCATGAGAAGACGTTTGTATACACGAGTTTGCTTTGTGTTTGGCTTTCTTTAAACAGCAGCATCATCATTCTCTGATGTGTGTTTACTGTATACAGCGGGTGGTACGGGTCCATAATTTAAGTCGTCATTACCTTGGCTCAGTGCCTCAGAGGTATTTGATCAAATGAAACTGAGCCGTGTGTGTTTTTCTGATTATTCGTTTGTTCTGTTGATGCAGCATGGCTGACTTGACTGACTGGTGTCTGCCACATGCATTGGGATCTGAACCCACAGGGATTAGACAATTATTATTATTTTTTTTTCAAATTAACCCTTGTGCACTGTTCAAATTTACTAGCTTTTTGTTATGTTAGGGATGAAAACATCCACTGTATTAATCCACTTTAAAAATGCATCAGATAAATATTTTTCAACTTTTCAAATTTTTTTTTTTTTTGCGTAAATCTTTTGATCAACCTCAGTCGTGATCAGAACTATTAAACTGTGTAGAAAATTACAGATTTTAACTTCATTGCCATGTTCACAAATGATGTCGCTGATTTGGTGAAAAACACAAAATGGCGTATTTTCAATATAAAAAGTAATTGTAGACTGGATTTTTTAGTCTTAGACATGTTAGGTGATTATTAACAGCATTGGCTTTGATGCATTGTTAGATTTTCATATTTTCTCCCTAATTTACTGTTGGTGGCTGTTTTTGCCCCATTGAAATCCATTATAACCACGTTTATGGGTGCATGCGTACACAGTCTTTGTTTTCGTTTACTCTATGTAGTTCTGAGAGCTGAGATGCATATTTTGATTTTCTCAGACACATCAATGTGCATAAAGGTCACTCTCACACATTCACAGACACACATAAACACGCTTTAATTTGCTGTTATACTCCCTATAAAATCCAGAAACTAAGCTTTTTTTTGAGCTTAGGCTTTTTTAAAGGGGTAATGGTGCCGAGGTGATTAACAGAAAAAATGACACGTTTTACGTCTTCCCAACAAGCAAAACCACCAACAATCAAAACTGCATAATTATATGATGTCATGGATTTGCGGGCAAAAAAATGTCAATTGGGCAAAAACCACCAACAATTAATTTTTATATTAATGTGTGTTTTTTTTTCCCTTCACCAAATCATTGACATCATTAGTGAACTTGTCAATTAAATCCTGTAATTTTTAAAATCCTGTGAATTTTTTTCTTTTTTTTTATCTTTAATAGTTTTGAGCAGGACTGACGTTGATTAACCGATTTATGCAAAAAAAATATTTGAAAAAAAAATTTATCTGATGCAGTTTTACCGCAGTTTAATTTAGTGAATGTTTTCATCCCTAACATAACAAAAGGGTAGTAAATTTGCCCCTTATAGTGTATTGTTTTTTTTTTTTTTTAATTTCCAAGCATTTTGTTAAAATGGGATTTGTCACCAAAAATCATTCTGCTAGCAGAAACAGAAAAAGTTATGGCCAAATTAAGAGTCAAAATCACCCCAGAGTGGATGAAAGCATACCAACCAGTACATAAGGGTTAAATAATATTATACATTTATAATAATATACATTTATCTACGTTTTGGCCCAAAGAGACTTTCAAGCCTTGCCAGTTCTTTCTGAACTTAAACATAGGGCCCTAAAGAAAAGAAAAGTAAAAAAAACAGGCATAAGCCACTATCCAACACCATTACACATCATGAAGGAGCCAAAAATAAAAAATAAAAATTAAAGCTACTTTGACAGAAAAAAAAAGTTTTATGCACAGATAATGGCTTGAGGGTGAGTATATTATTGGATAATTTTTACTTTTGAGTGAACTATTTTTTTAAATGACAAACATAAATAATATTTTCTCTACAGTTAAATGTAAATGATAAAAAATAAAATCTTTAGCATGATACAGGATACAAAATCAATCCACATGGGCTTGGCATGGAACGTCGTTAACTGTTTTCAAGGTTTACAGCAGTTTGGAAAAGTCAAGGTTTTAAAATCGGCAATTTTTTTTCCTGCTATACCTTTCCTAAGGTATGTGTAAAAAAATGATTTGCATATTTTTTAGGATCACAGTATCTCCAGCAGAAATTATCTCCAAAGATCAGTCTTTTTGAAATGAAGACAGCAGAAGTCATTTGAATTATTTAGCCTGACTTGTTTACTGTTCCAAAATATTATAAATGTTTTTTTAAAATAAAATATATTGTGTTCAATATAGCATGTTGTATTTTTTTTTGTCTTTTACCCAGACCCACAGTATCTCCAGCAGAAATTATCTCCAAAGATGTCGTTTTAAACTGAAAAAAACTGTCTTTTGAAATGAAAACAGCAGAAGTCATTTGAATTGTTTAGCCTGACTTGTTTACTGTTCCAAAATATTATAAATGTTTTTTTAAAAATAAAATATATTGTGTTCAATATAGCATGTTGTATTTTTTTTGTCTTTTACCCAGACATTTAAAAAGAATATAGATCAGAGCAATATACAATACGTGAAACCTTGATATTTTTATTCAAGGTTATTATACTCTCTGGATGCAGGTTGTAGGCTGCCTGTTGAGTTCCCCTGCTCAAACATTTCTTTTTTTTTATGGCATTTATGTTGTGTATATATTTGTGTGCATTTTAGATATTTTGGGCTCAATGGGGTAGGACGGTCTTTGTCTCTTTACGGCTCCTGCTGGAGTGGATCATTTGTCTTGTAAAATTCTCCAATCTGCACAACCCAGTAGCTTCGCCCCTGCCCAGACAATCAAATTTTACGCCACGCCGCCTTTCCCAGCGTCCTCCAACTTGATTTACTGCAGTTTGGTTGTATTTTCTTAATGTAAAAGGGCTGCACTCTGTAGAATTGGGACCTCGGCTAAAGGCATTTGGAGTTTGTGTTCCGTGACTTGGAGTTGAGTTTAATTGAATTCACTCTCTGTATTGAGTGCAGTCTCAGCTGGGTAAGAGCTTAGCAGAAATATCTGCCAAACTCCACCTGACATGTGCACCTTGCGCTCCGTTCAGTGTTTATTTGGAGGCAGACATAGTCGTTTCAGTGTAAAGCGGTGTAGGATGTCCAACAAAGACTGAAAGTGAGAAGGAGTCCAAGAAGGAGGATTCTCTGTAGGCTTGTAATTTTTTTTTTTTTTTTTTTTTTATAGGGCTAGTTCATCCAAAAGAAAATACTGGGGTCCGTTCTTTATACGCGGATTACTCAGTTAGCTGGATTTGGATATTGACGATTTGACACGATGCAAGATTGTTTCGTTCTTCAAAGCTGATCCGAGAGTCGTTGTTATAGCAACAGTTCTGCTAGCTCAAACCTGATCGGATGCAGGTTCAATTCATATAAACGGGATTAGATCGGGTCAGTTCAAGCAAAGATAATAGAGAAAGTATGTACCGAATTCTGATATTTTCTTACAATAGTAGTTATATACACTTGGGAAAATAGTAACTATTTTTAACTATATATATATATATATATATATATATATATATATATATATATATATATATATATATATATATATATATATATATATATATATATATATATATTTATATATATATATATTTATATATATATATATATATATATATATATATATATATATATATATATATGTAATATATATATATATATATATATATATATATATATATATATATATATATATATATATATATATATATATATATATATATAATTACATATAAAGTTATAGTTATTAATATAATAAATAAAGTTATACATATTAATAAAACTTATGCAATCTGCACCCCCGAAATGAAAGTATAAAGACTGCCACCTGGTGGTGCAAAGAGAAAACATTTATTTGAACTTTTTAGATCGCTTTAGTACAATTTGTGCATAATAGAAATGCACAATGTCTGACTTTTAAAAAAAAAAAAAAAGAAATAATACATTAATGCAGTCATAAACCTGTTTTGACAGTTAATATGCCAGTGATTATGCTTAACAAAAGTTGCAGACGTCTTTACCAACATCAAAATGCTTTTGTAAACATCCAGTTATTCCATACAGCGATTAAAAAACCGGCTATTATAATAAAGAAAATCTTTTCTAAATGTAGAACTAAATACATTGATATGCATTGAAATGCATGATGAATACTCTTGACACATGAAATAGTAAAGCCTGCAGCTCACAACAAATGTGGAAAGTTATTGCGTGTCATATTTAACAAACCGTTTACTGCTAATTTGATGTAATGTTGCTCACATGGCTAATTGAATATTAATCAGATGATGTCATTACGCTGCTGTGCCGTCAGCCAATCGTTGCATTGGTGATCATGATTTCGAGGATTGATAGATCTGTCCTTCACCACACACGCAGCGATCTCAGATCAGTTTATCCAGACATTCTAATCTGATTCGCGAACTTGTTTGAAGAACCAAATTAGCGAGGGATCAGTTATCAAGATTAAAAGATCCAGGATATGCCTAATCATCTTAGATAATTTAAGCGTGGTACGAAGAACGGACCCCTGATTCATTCACTGCTCACATCATTCCAAACCAACAGTGGACCAAACTATATGGGCTGCGAAAGTGTTATTGGAAGATTAATTATTGAGCTGATATACAGTTGGGTCCATACATAATTAGACAAGATGTGTTTTAATTGCAGACTCTCAGCTTTAATTTGAGGTTATTTGTGAATGCTGTAGGAATTACAACAGTTTGCATTAGGGTTGGGCATCTAAGCTATAATGCCGATCCGATACGCATCTCGATACAAAGAATACGATCCGATATATTAGCGATACATTTGTGACATATTGCGATGCAACACGATACGATTCACACCCATATCACGATACGATGCGATATTTCAGCACTAACTAATTAGATCAAGTTTATGAGATTATGTAAAAGAGGATGCTGTGCCATTGAATGAGTTTGATTATTTATAAACCAAGCAAAACCAAGACTTTTTTTTACAAACTGGCTCTTCTCTCAGAGCCAGAGTGTCAGTTTACAGTAGAGGGCCATTTTAGAACATATAGCACATATTATTTAAGTATTTTCAAGATAAACAGAATGTATAAGTGCAATATATATTAAAAAATATATATATATTTGCACTCTTTCAACATAAATAAAATTAGCATTGCACAACAAGAATTGTGATTTAACTTTTCAACTATGAAAACAAGTTTTACAAAGATATATTTTGCCACTGATTATTCAAAACTTAAGGTCGTGAACTAGCAGTGTTATGCTGCTTTGAAACATCACTGTCACTGTAAACAACAGGCTAATAAAAATATAACAAACCAGCAATCTTCTTGCTGTGAGGTGGTCAAACTACCCACTGTGCCACCGTGACACCCAATTATTTTTATCATTATTATTATTAATATTATTATTATTATTATTATTAAATAAAAATTAACAGGAGGAGGTGTTTAAAACCTTCGTTCTCCGTGACACTAGGCTGAATATCTTTGCAGATGAACAATGCAATAGCATTCGTTATTGGCGTAAAGCGAGCAGAACTGTTGCGCATGGAAAAAAAACTTGCAATGCTTTTCTCACCACTTTTGGAGCTGGTTGAAGCAGTGCGAAAGCCGGGGATGCAGAAACACTGGAAGATGCTTTCACAACAACACCGTGGCGCCGCTTCAAGTGAGATATCAGATTACTCGTACTGCCCGCGTATTTTACAGATGCGCGGCACATTTTGCAAATTGCATCTGTCCTGTCATGTCGTCCATCCTTAAATCCATAATGTTGCTTGCCATACTTTAGATTTAAAACTCAGTGAGGAATAAAATGTTTGTTTTGCTTCTCGCGCTCTTTGAGGGCGCTCCACTAGCTTCATCCGCACACCTGATACACTGAGTTGTAGTGTGTGCACATCCGCAAATCCGTTGCTAAGGCTTACTTAATGTAGGTCGATTAAATTATGCGCCAAAAACAGGTTGACAACACTTGTTAATAAATAAAAAATACATTCTATATTAAAAATATAAGCTGTATCTCGGAAAAATCGATGCATCTCGCAAAAACCGATGCATCTCGATTTGCTTCCAAAATTTCATTCATCCTCTGCTGCTCAACCGATGCACTCGCATCGTGCACGCGCATGACCGCGTATCGATACATATCGGTTAATCTTCCCATCCCTAGTTTGCATATGTGCCTCCCACTTGTAAAGGTTCCAAAAGTAATTAGACCAAATAATCATAATAAATCAAACTTTTACTCTTTAATACTTGGTTGCAAATTCTTTGCAGCCAATTACAGCATAAAGTCTGGAATGCATAGATATTACCAGATGCTGAGTTTATTCCTGGTGGTGCTCTGCCAGACATCTACAGCAACTGTCTTCAGTTCCTGCTTGTTCTTGGGCCATTTTCCCTTCAGTTTTGTCTTTAACAAGTGAAATGCAAGCTCAATCGGATTCAGGTCAGGTGATTGACTTGGCCATTGCATAGCATTCCACTTCTTTACCTTAAAAAACTCTTTGGTTGCTTTTGCAGTATGCTCTGGGTCATTGTCCATCTGCTCTCTGAAATGTAGTCCAATGAGTTCTGAAGTATTTGGCTTAATATGAGCAGAAAATATAGCCTGAAACACTTCAAAATTAATCCTGCTGCTTTTTTCAGCAGTCACATCATAAATACAAGAGTTCTATTGACAGCCATACATGTCCAGGCCATGTCACTACCACCACCATGCTTCACTGCTTACAGTAGGATCATGAGCAGTTTCTTTCCTTCTTCATACATTTAACTTTCAACTCTGGTACAAGTTGATCTCATCTGTCTATAGGATGTTGTTCCAGCACTATGAAGGCTTTTTTAGAACTCTAATCTGGCCTTCCTGTTCTTAAGGCTCACCAATGGTTTACATCTTGTGGTGAACCTTCTGTATTCATCCTGGTGTGGTCTGGTGTAGTCTTGATTGTTGACTCTGACACACATACACCTACCTCCTGGAGTGTGTTCTTGATCTGGTCAACTGTTGTGAAGGGTGTTTTCTTCACCAGATGAAAAAATGCATTCCAAATGCAAATAGCACTCTTGAAATTAACACTGGACCTTTTATCTGCTCATGGTAATTGGGGTAATGAGGAAATAACACACACCTGGCCATGGAACAGCTTAGCAGCCAATAGTCCAATTCCTTTTGGACCTTTAACAAGTTGAAGGCACATATGAAAATTGTTGTGGTTTCTACACTGTTTACCTGATTTGGATGCAAATATCTATAAATTAAAGCTGACAGTCTGCAGTTAAAGCGCATCTTGTTCATTTCATTTCAAATTGATTGTGTTGGTGTATAGAGTCAAAAATGTTAGTATTGTGTCGACGTCCAAATATTCATGGACCTGAATGTACATACAACATAGATTAGATTTAATTACTATTTATTTTTAATTCTTGAAACATTCATGTCAGGGTTACTATTGACCTAAATATAACTTATTGGTCTCTAAATATAAATGTATCTTCCAAAATTACCATGTTAATGCATTAATGCGTTAATAATATTAATTGTCTTGTTTCTTTTGTTTTTTCTATTAGTCAACAAAAGGAGTGAATGATCACAGAATAGTTGTTTCTGAGTGAAGTGTTACAATAACAGTCTGTCCACAAACTTCTCTGTGAATGTTTTCATCTGTAAAAAACACATCTGGACATTGTGAAAGTGGATCAGGTATAAAAACACTCCACAAAGCTCTTTTCAAAGCACTGACCTCATACTGTAGGCAGACCTCTAAACACATTGCCTTAACATGAGCCAGTGGTGTGGGCTAGGAAAGGAGTTTTACCTCAGTACCAGCCAATGGTCAGTTCCCGTTTTTAGGGCTCCATCTGCTGCCCTACAATCCCTCTTTATTCTCGAGCAGTTGTTTTTCCAGCGTGACGGCCATGTGTTCTTCAGATTAGAGGGATGTGGAGAAATCCTCGAGTTTCCAGGCCTATTTGTCTCCTTCGCTCAGCTCCTTCGCAGTTATTTAATAACAGTCCCTCTCTCAGATTAGTGTTCGGCAATACTGTATAATTTGACTGATCTGAAGTCAGTTTTTTTCCCGCAGTATGTGGCAACTGGAGGCATTTGGCAGATATGAGATTGAATGTTTGACTGATAGGCACTCAACGGTTTCCAGATCGTAATGCCAACTTCAATTTACCTCCCAGGAGGAGCTTGGCGTCTCAGGGCTGTAATGTAGAGCAGTACTTCTGAAATGGTTTTCACTTTAGGACTCATATTTTGTATTGGACATCAAGGGGTGAACCGACACAGTAATATTAATTTTGTTTGTTAAACAAATATAAAGAAAAAATGCAGAATCGTTATATATGACAAAACAGATTTCCTTTTATCAGTAAACTCTATATTTTATATCAAAACCATGGTCAGCATGAATAATGTTTGTCATCACTTTGTGAAGCCTTTATATGATAATAAAGACAACGTAGATCTTTAATGTTGTGTGTGCTTTTATTTAGTTCTTTTATGTTCATCTTTGGCATCATACATATTTGACAACTAGGTGATTTTGATTGATGCAGAAATTTTAACATGTAACATTCTTAACACCCTAGTCACCATCATTACAAGTGTATCAACAATATAACAACATCCTGGCACCCAAAGCATCTTAGAAACTGTATAGAAACACACTAGTGACCACCACTACCAGTGTATCAACATCCTGGCACCCAAAACATCCTAGAAACTGTATAGAAACAATCTAGCAATTGCAACTAGCACCCTACTAACAATTTAACACCTCCCTGTCACCCAAAACATCCTAGAAACTGCACATCAACACCCAACCACCATTACTAGTGCATCAACAATAAAGCAATATACTGCACCCCACAACATCCAAGAAACTGTATAGAAACAATCTATCAATTATCACCAGCACCCTACTAACACTTTAATAATTTTGTCACTTGAAACACCCTAGAAACTGCACTACAAAACCCTAGCAACCACCATTACTAGTGTATTAATAATATACAGTGGCAGCATCCTGGCACTCACAACATCCTACCTGTATAGAAACAGTCTGGGAATTACAACTAGCACCCTACTAACAATTTAATGACTTCGTCACCTGAAACGCCCTTACACTGCACATCAACACCCTTGCGATTACTAGTAGGCAGCAACCTGCTAAGAACCTAGCAACATCATGACACCAAGAACATACAACCATCTGCAAAACAACAACTAAATGATCACAACCAGCAATTTGCGAACAATATAACAACTTTGTTTCCCACAAGACCCAATAAACAGATTTGAAACACCCTACAGTAGCTACAATATAACAGCATTCTATCTCGCAGAATCAAAATTTATTATAATATAACTTCTCAACGAATTGGGTAGGCTAAATTGTCCATAGTGTATGTGAGTGTGAATGAATGTGTATGGATGTTTCCCAGAGATGGGTTGCATCTTGAATGGCATCCGCTGCGTAAAACATATGCTGGATAAATTGACGGTTCATTCTGCTGTGGAGACCCCAGATTAATAAAGGGACTAAGGTGAAAAGAAAATTAATGAATAACTTCTGAACAACACAGCAACTTACTGACACCCAAAAGAATCTAGAAACTACACAACAGCATTAAAGGAATCACCCTGAGAACAATATAGCAACTTGTCATTCAGAACATCCTAGTAGTAAAACACCATAGTAGTAATCTAAAATAGCAACAACCACAATAAACACCATACCGACAATATGACAACACCCTGGCACCCAAAACATCCTAGCAACTGCATCGCAAAACCCAGGCAACAACCATAAGGAGCTTATCAACAGCATGGCAACATGATGGCCCACAGAAAAAGCTAGCAACTGCATAGCATCATCCTAGTGATCTCTACTAGTACCCTGTGAACAATATCCCTACTGAAAAAAACAGCTTAAACCAGCCTAGACTGGTTTTAGCTGGTCAACCAGGTTGGTTTTAGAGGGGTTTTGGCCACGTCCAGGCTGGTTTCCAGCCATTTCCAGGCTGGGAGATGACCAGCCAAAACCAGCTATGTCCAGATTAAACCAGGCTGGTCAAGCTGGTTTTAGCTGGTCATTTTCCAGCCTGACCAGCTAAGACCAGGCTGGAAATGGCTGAAAGCCAGCCTGGAAGTGGCCAAAACCCCATCTAAAACCAGGCTGATCAACCAGCTAAAACCAGCCAACCAGCTTAAGCTGGTTTAAGCTGTTTTTTTTTCTGCAGGAATAGCAACATTTTGACATTCAGAACATCCTACAAACCCCATAGTGGTAACCTAAAGTAGCTACAACCACAATAAGCACCTTATCAACATCATAGCAACACCATCACACTCACTACTTAAGTAGCACCCTTACCAACAACATGGCAACACCCTGGCGCGCAAGACTGTACTAGCAGCTGCATAGTAACTCCCAAGCCACTACCATAATAACCTTATCCACAACATGCAACTGCATAGCAACATCCTAGCAATCTCCACAAGCACCCTTATGAAGTTGTCAACACCCTGGCACACAAAACAAGGTAGTGACTGCATAGTAACATCTTAGAACTTCGGAACAGCCTGGTAATGAGGCAGTTACCTTTACAACTCGATTTTGTTGTGTGACTGTTTTGTTGTGTCTTGTTAGATGTTTGTGTTGTTAATTTTCTGTTGCCAGCAATGATTCTTTAGGATTTAAAGTTCACATAAAGTACTTTTGCCACTGACCCTTGCTGACATAAAGCTTGCACATTTGCGCACACACAAATACACACACAGATAGATAGATAGACATACAGACAGAGAGGAAACACCCAGTTGGTGACATGCGTGCACACACATACCAGAACACACACAAACAGAAATACAGTACATGCATATAAACAGATAGGGAACACCCAGTTGGAGACATGCGCGCACACACACACTCACCAACATACATGCGCACATACACACAGATACAAATACCCAGACAGACACACTCACTCACAGACACAAGCATGCACATACAGTATACACACACACACACACATGCACACACACACAGAAGCTCCATTACAGTCAGCTCTGCACAAAGACACACTTCACCACAGGAGGAAAATGAGAGCACCAGGTCTTGAGTGTTTGTCCTGAAGGTTTCACTGCCGGGAAGCTCTTGAACAATGACACCGTTCACCACATAAATGACTGGTGATTACCGTTAACATTACAGAGACATTGCCCAGGAGAACCGATCTGAGATCAGTTTTCTTTACCACAAATCCATCATACTCATTCAACAGAATCAGTTTCATCACACAATTATACGTACACTATAGAATGTATAACTTAATGGCTTTGATGTGCTCGCTTATAAATAATAATCCCATTTAAGAGCCTAATTCTAATACAGTTTTACTAATTACATTACATGCATATATATATATATATATATATATATATATATATATATATATATACATATATATATAATATATTATATATGTATATATATATATATATATATATATATATACACACACACACACACACACACACACACACACACACATATATATATATATATATATATATATATATATATATATATATATATATATATATATATATATATATATATATATATATACACATATATATACATATATATATATATATATATATATATATATATATATATATATATATATATATATATATATATATATATACACATATATATATATATATATATATATATATATATATATATATACACATATATATACATATATATATATATATATACATATATATATATAATATATTATATATGTATATATCTATCTATATATATATATATATATATATATATATATATATATATATATATATACACACACACACACACACACATATATATATATATATATATATATATACACACACACATATATATACATATATATATATATATATATATATATATATATATATATATATATATATATATATATATATACACATATATATACACATTTTTGAAACGTACAGTAAGACTTTTTAGAAACCGTCAGACACCCTTTGTAATATTACTCATAATGTGGAGTTATCAATGGTAAATCTCTATATTCTTAAAGAAATGGATGAAAATTCTGTCATTATACTTACTCTTGACTTGTTTTTTTTTTTTTTTTAAACTGTTTAACACAATATATTTTGAAGAGTGTTGGAAACGTGTAACTATTGATAACCTATAAAACAAATACTAAGGGCAAGTTCTTATCCCACAAGGTAATTTAAATGACAATAAATAACAAGTGATATCCAGAACAACCGGATGTATTGCGGACTTATTATCTTTGAACACATTTAGACATTCACCTAGGATCCATTCTCTGTAAACAGGAGAGAATACAATCAGATTAGTAAGGAGTGAGAGGGATCAGCTCTTTGATAATGGGTTGTGTCAGTCCTGTGAGGTCAGATGCTTCCACATCTACAGCTCTGAACACTCTGAGCAAATCACTACTGACACAGCTGCTGATACAAGGGATTTGCACTCTATGTGTGTGAGAAAGCAACCTATCTGAGAACAAAATCAAGTGACTTAGAGCAGACAACGCTCCTGACAGCAGGATGCAGCTTTGCTTTTGTCATCAAGAGAGCAGCAGACTTTATCAAGTGCTCAGACTAGTGCAGCGATAAATGAACATGTAGTGTAAAGGAAGTTGTTAAGGCCGTGAGTGTTTATTTGATTGTTTTTGTCATTTTACATGCAGGGTGATAGAGACATTGAGGTTGCTTTTTAAGACGGTACTGTAGCATTATGATCAACAGAATACACTTGGGACAGTACACTTACTCCTCCTCCCTTCCTAGATGAGTGGGACGGTGGACCAATGGTTAGCACTGTTGCTTCACAGCAAGAACGTCACTGGTTCAAGTCCTTATCAAGCCAGCTGACATTTCTGTGCGAAGTTTAGATGTTCTCCCCATGCTCACATGGATTTCTCTTGGGTTCCCCCATTTCCTCCTACTGTCCTAAAAACATTCAACTTAAGGCCCCGTTTACACTAATGCGTTTTAGTTTGAAAATGCATAAGTTTTGCTACAGTTACGCCATCCGTCCACACTACGCCGGAGTTCTCTAGCGCTGAAAATGGAGCGTTTCGAAAATGCTGGAGAGGCCATTTTCATTCTGAAACGCTGCTGCTCCATCTCAGTGTGAATGATGGAAAATGGAGACATCTGAAAACGGAGGTGGGGCTGCAGACATTCGCCTCTCTGATTGGGGCTTTTCCTCAATATTAAGTAGCCTAACACACACAGTTCAGTCCTGTAACCTCTCCTTGTAAGTTCAGACTTCACAAGTTTGATCAAGACTGCAGTCTCTTCTTCTCAGTTTTATATGGAAAACAGACTATATCGAGGACACGGGTAAATCTTCAAAGGGAACAGTGTACTTTATAACTTCATTCACATAACCCTGGCTACGTTGTTTCACTTTCTCAACAATAAAATGTAAACATGATTTAAGGAACTGCCTATTTTCATTTTAATATTAGCAACTTAACACAGGGGTTCCCAAACTTTTCAGCCCGCGACCCCCAAAATGACAATGCCAGTGACTCGTGACCCCCAATATTCTCTGAGGTGGTGGTTATAAATACAGAAACCTTGTATGCAATGACGCGCACAAACCCACCAATAGACCCAAGTCTATTCTTTGTTTTGTTTTATGTATGTCAGTGCTGTAAATGGGCTAGAAAGTTTAACCTGGTGTTACAAAATCTGCTGCATCTGACAGTATTGATGTGTCTTTAGTATGATGTAATTACCCGAGAAGTCGCAATCCAATAGAACTAGTAACTATAAGCTACTATAGTAACTATATAGTTTATAGTAACTATAAACGACTATTTTTTTCTCTTCAATAGGTTATTGATAAAATACAGTAAGTCTTAAGGTTTAATAAAAATTTATTGATTTTTAAAAATCACCAGGCGACCCCCCCCTTCATTGTCACGCGACCCCTCGGGGGGTCCCGACCCCCACTTTGGGAACCTCTGACTTAACAGACAGCAGAAAGGTTGAGGCATCGTGCTGCATATATGAGTGTCATCTTCACTGTGTGGATATTTATAACTAAAAGGAGCCGATAACAACTGCCTCCTTTCAATTTCAGTGAAAATACGAAACATGCCCTCTCTTTTGCTGAATATCAGTTTTAATCATCGATAATGGCCATTATAAAAGTATAACATACAATAAGTTTATACATTATAGGATATAAAGGCAAGCGATCAGTCAATATACAGAATAGGCTACGTGGTTACATTAATCATTAACTTATCTTTGCGCTTAGCCAAAACACGTTACCTGAGAACAAGTAATAGATTCCAATGACCAAAGTCAGGGAATATGTCGTTAGATAAAGACAACAAGATGAATAAAATATACCGTTTAATAAATATAGTGAGATTAGATCCAGCGGGAGATGCTTGATGAGAAGTCCAACCAGCAGAACTCTCATCTGGGTAGATGGGCTGCAGCGCTTGCCCGAGAGTGAGTGTGTGGTCACGTGATGTGCGTTTTCAGCATTTTGGTGTGGACGGAGAGCAGTTCAGAAACGCTGGGTAAAACGCGAGTGTGGACGTGGATCGTTTTTATTCCAAAACGCCGTTTTAAAACTAAAACGCACTAGTGTAAACGGGGCCTAAGTTCATTGACTAATCCAAATCAGCACCATAGACATGCACCTAATAATTAGTTATCTCTTAAGAGCAATTACAAAAGAATCACTTTAGAGCAATCAACTCTGTTCATTAGCTACTACAGCAGTTCTCGAGATCTACCTGAGCTCAAACTCCCCTCTCGCCTTGCAAGTGGGAGGGAGCCCCGGGCTCGAGGATATTATGAGCTCAAGGCTCTCTCCTGGGACAGCATGCCAAACAAGCTTGATAATCATTACCCAAGTGTGAACTCTTAAATGATAGAAAGTATCCTTGATCACTGTCAGCTTCTCCATCAAATAATGTCACTTCCTAGTCATAGCCTTAAAGGTGTATTATATGCATGCATTCATTCATTCATTTTCTTGTCAGCTTAGTCCCTTTATTAATCCAGGGTTATTAATCCAAAGGAAACTGAATTGTCCACGTGTGTACATTTCTGTGTAACTATACACAATATTTACACAAACAAATATTACTTTGTGATACTACTGCTTCAGTAAGGCAGAATCATATATTTAAATCAGTTACATCTCATTCATTATTCAAACTTATTTAAGTTTCAGTGTTTTGAGGGATAATATGTATTCTGGTCTACAGTAACCTGCCATTTCAGCAGATGTGTGTTTCTCAAAGATGACCTGTTTTTCATGCAAAACAAATGGCAATAACTTTTTTTTTTTCCTACACCAATAAATGGACAACCATAAAAGATTGCACTATTTTGCTTTCTAACTTCCATGTGCGAGCATGTTTCTATTAAAATACAATTTATGGATCTCATTTTACTTTACTTTTATGCAATATGTAGATACAAACACCTAATTTACAAGAAGAGTGTCTTGAACAGGTGGACTCGATCTGCTGGTTTCAAACCGCCAACTGAATATTTTCCTGCATAGACTGTTGGGCGTGATAGTATTATAGCATAGTATTAAATAATATTTGCTTAATTATTATTTAAGATACAGATCAGAGCAAAGATCTAATTATTTCTCACTATTTAAAGGGGCTATTTAAAGGCCATGTTGTTTTGACGTCCTTCAGGGGGATCAAGCGTTAATAAGAAGGGTCAAACCCTCTTGTAATTAGCACCCTGCGTGTACTCTGAGCACTCCATATCAACATTTCTGCTTTTTGTTAAAGTACTAGATTCAGATTTTCAGCCCCAAACAGCTGTTTGATCCATGCTTGCACCTCTTCATTTGTGTTTTGAATTGAGCACCTGATAATTGAGTTTAACGTGATAGTTGCACAATATATTGTTTCAGCATCAATATTGCAATGTTATCATTCATAAGGATGCAGGACATGCAATGTTGAGTTTGTATAATTATCATTTGCATGTGTTTTTGATTCCTGTGATTGTATAATGTTTTTAAAAATGTTGAGCTATAAAAAATTATAGCCTTTCCATTTCATTTAGCCATTTCATTAAATCACTTTTATTTTTATTATTCATTTACTGTATTTGAATACTGTTAAACTCAGGACATGATAAAAAACTGCATTTCAAATGGATCTTTCTCTCATAACACATGCAAATACAGAAATGCACTGCAAATGGCACAGACAATAACGAAAATGTGTCTGTGGACCCCAACAATTTAATAGATTATTGCTTATTAGATTTTATGAAGACGAAGAATCATCCCAATTGATCTACATTATAAATTCTTTCCAAATAGAGATATAAAATCATATGATTAAATTGTATTTATATCGTCATATATCGCAAAATAAAAATGTTAGATTTTTCCAATATCGTGCAGTCCTCTTAGTTCATCCAAAAATGTCAATAATGTCATCTTTAACTAACCCTTTATTGGTTTTAAACCTTTAATAGTTTCTTTTGTTAATCAAAAAAGAAGATATTTTGAAGAGAGCTGTAAACCTGTAACCATTGACTTCCATAGAATTTATTTTTCCTGCCGAAAGTCAATGGTTGGTTTTTAGCTTTCTTTAAGGTGTTTTCTTTTGTTCAACAATAAAGAAGCTCATAAACCAGGGTTTTTCAAACTTTTTCAGCTGAGGGCCCCTTTGTGTAGGGTGAATTCCTATGGGGACCCCCAAAAAATAAAAATGACGCCACCCCTTCAAATTAACAACTGTACTTAATTTTTTTTTATTGTATTATTCAATAAATTTATATTATTCATTATCTGGCAGCCATTATAAACATCATAAACTGGCGGCCCCCAGTTTAAAAACCCCTGTCATAAACAGTGTACAAATTATACATTAACGATCAGATGGGTCAACTTTTTTGGTAATATTACTATAGTTACAAGTTTCAGTCATTTGTGTATTTATTTAAATATCTAAAATCATTTTTTATTAAAAGTTTTTAGTGCTTTGAGAGATGTTTAGTGTATTCTGACCTATGGTATCATCTGATTAACAATTTTAGGTCCAACTATACAAATTATGCATCTAATGTTGCTTAATTTTTTGGCTTTATGTAGAAACAAACACCTTTTGATAGTCTTGTCTATCGGTGCTCTAGATCTGCCAGTTTAAGACTAGTAAATGCATTTGGTGGTCAAATGTTTATTTTTTCATTCATTTTATTTTCTTTTCGGCTTAGTCCCTTTATTAATCTGAGGTCGCCACAGCTGAATGAACCGCCAACTTATCAAGCACACATTTTTGCAGCGGATTCCCTTCCAGCTGCAACTCATCTTTGGGAAACATCCATACACACTCAATCACACTCATACACTACGGACAATTTAGCTTACCCAATTCACCTGTACCGCATGACTTTGGACTGTGGGGGAAACCGGAGCACCCGGAGGAAACCCATGCAAACACAGGGAAAACATGCAAACTTGGCAACTCGAACCAGTGACCTTCTTGTTGTGATGCGACAGCACTACCTACTGTGCCACTGCATTGCCCCCATGTATATTTATATTACTTATTATTTTAATTATAAACTTAAATGTTATTATAAAATTAACTATTTCTTAGTATTAAAGAGTTGATCTCCCCCATACTTGTTTTGACTTCCTTTAGGGGGGATAAAAACATTTAATAGGGCTGTAAATCCCTCCCCAACCCCCCTGTAATTCGCACCCTGCTCATTAACCACTTGAGCATGTGAAAATGGGGAGTACATTTTTATTTTCGGGTGAACTATCCCTTTAAGTAACTTCTCTGTTCTCTGAGGTAAAGGGTAAAGTGAGGACGTGCACTGTAAGAGATAATGAAAGTACTTTCTCATTGGCTGCATGTGTTCCGGCCAATCACAAAAGTCAACACCGCACAACCACAGACGCAGACAATCCTGCTACATTCATCTAATGGATTGGCACAGATTTCCGTATGGCTAATGAGTGGATAAAGATAAATATCCATTTCATTTCTCTACAAATTTTAAGCAGTTTGAACTGGAATGCTGCCCCTGTTTAAAGTGCACTCTCTGGGTTTCTAGACCTTTGTCTTGATCTGTTCTGGTAAAACAGATGATGCGCACTCAATAGCAAGTAATGCATTTATACATTTGTAAGCTGTTAAATCAATAGCATTAATTGCCTTTGTATAGTTATCATAAAAGGCACCCTGCTACACGAGATAATACAGATAACATGGCCACACGGCTAATGGAGCTAACGCCTATGAAATGAAGATGTGTGTATAGATTCACTGAAGCTCTCTGACTGAGTGATCGTTGCTGTCATGTGTTAACACAAATCTAATGAAGATGCACTCTTTGTGCATCTTGTGGAGATACTGTACACTGGAGTCATGTCTTTGTGAGATTGTGTGTGTTGGGGGGTCAGGTTTTGCATGTTTTGTGGGGACAAAACATTTTTGACATTTATGGAGAATGAAATGAAAATGTAAAAATGCAAATAAATTTCAGTGAATTTTGCAATTCAATATATATATATATATATATATATATATATATATATATATATATATATATATATATATATATATATATATATAAATATATATATATATAAATATATATGAATGTGTATGTATGTATGTATGTAGGTATGTCTGTATGTTGGTATATACACACACATATGTGTGTGTGTTTATATACAAACATACATACACACATATATATATATTGAAACGCAACATTCAAAAAATTTTATTTGCATATATATATATACATAGATACATACACACACACACACACACACACACACACACACACACACACACACATACACGTATATATGTATATATTTATATGTGTATGTGTGTGTGTGTGTTTGTGTGTGTTTGTATTTCCACTGCCAAAAGGGTACCAATAGTGGGCATGTTGTACGACAAAGTTTCAACGTCATTCTCTCACAAAACAAATGCTTTATACACACAAGTACTTGTGTATACATGTTACTAACCTTGCTATGAACATGATTTGATTATAACTGCAGATGAATGACTTTGCAAAATAGCCTACTGTAACATCTGCAATTATATAAAATAAATAAATATGTGTGTCTGTTTGAGTGCTACTGTGCTTGCATGCATGCATGTGTTGTCAAAGACTGCTGCAATGGAGTGAAAGTCTGTGTGTGTCTGTAATTGTGTGTGTCTGCTTATTTGTGTGTGTGCCTGTCTGTGTAATAGCCAGGGTGTTTTTTTATTACATTTTGCCTGTGCACATGTTTGCTGCATGTCTCTGTGTGTGTGTGTGTGTGTGTGTGTGTGTGTGTGTGTGTGTGTGTGTGTGTGTGTGTGTGTGTGTGTGTGTGTGTGTGTGTGTGTGTGGGTGTGTGGGTGTGTGGGTGTGTGTGTGTGTGTGTGTGTCTGTGTGTCTGTCTGTCTGTCTGTCTGTCTGTCTGTCTGTCAGTGGAGTAGGATAAAAATGTATTATTTACATGTATCACTCAGTGGGTTGTGTGTGTATGTGCAAGGATGTGGGTGTGTGCACACGCAGGCAAATAGAAATGAAATGAAACCCCTGTAGTGCATGTAAAAACTTCATTTTACACTTTGATATTATTCAGATCCAGTTTCCAGCAATTCTCCATGGCAACTTCAAGAACAGGTGCTTGAGACTGGCACGCCGAGCTGGAAGTGTTTCTGATGCTGCTGTTTTAATGGGATGAATGCAGTGTTGCTTCAGTTTACAGCCTCATAATCAGCCTCATGAGATGAAACAATGAACACGGCTCGTTAAAAGTGTGTGAGGGTGATCGTGCATGTGTGTGTGTATGTGTGTGTGAGCAGTTTAGACTGGATTTGAGAGTGATTTGATAGCGGCTCTTTTAGTTGTTTACTAAGCTGGATTACAGCTGATGGCTTTTATACAACTTAGTGTGTGTGTGTGTATTAGAGTGTAGTGATGTGTAAGGGAGTGTGTTTGCGGCGCATTAGGAGGGTTATTTTCATTTGCAGGATGATAATGCGGAGATGATTGTTCTTCAGAATGTAATATTACACTATTAGATGTGTTGACTGTTTGAACTCTCAAGGTTATTGGGTGTCTTTAACTGAGTGTGTTCAAGCTCAAATACTGTATGTGTTAATGATGATACATCAATACATTTTAGGATCAAGCTTTACAAATGTGTGTGGTCTTAATGTATTACAGCTAAATTTAAGCTTAATGTGCAAATTACTTTAATATAAAAGGTGCTGCGCATCATTTCATTCAGGTTTTTATTTGATTTAAATGAATGGATGTGTAAATATACTGTGTATGTTGCATATATGAGTATTATACTGCAGATCAATGGTTTCAAACTCAATTTCTAGACGGCCACAGCTTTGCACACTTTAACTCCAACCACCTCCAACTCGCACCTGCTTAATAGTCTGTAGTGGAACAGCTTGAATTGGTGAGTCAGCTGTGTTTGATTGCTGCGGCCTTCCAGGAATCGAGTTTGAGACCTTTGTTGTAGATGGAGAGTAATGGCTGTTTAAAATCCAGCTTTGCTATTACTGGAATTTATAGTTTTTAAAAACATTCAGAAATATCATATGTTAATATAATTAAATTAAATTAAATTAAAATTAAAACATTTAATTAAATTTAAAACTAATTAAAATACATGAAAAAATGCATTAAAACAATAAATGAAATCAAATAAATAAAATACAATTAATTAAATTAACTTTAACATATGATATTTCTGATGTTTAATGTTTTAAAAAAAACTAAGTTAAATACTATTACATTTCATTTAATTACATTTTATTGTTGATTGTTGATTAGTTGATGGTTGAAAAACCAAGATTATTAGACTATCAAAATAATTATTTGTTGAAGATAAATTTGTTGAAAATAATTGTCTGCAAAATTGTTGCAAACAATTTATATGCTTAATTTAAACAAACAAATTCAATTTAACAACGCAAACTTAATTTGTTTGTTTAAATACAGCCCAAATAAACCACTTAACTTTAAACTAAAATTTTCTTTGTTTTCACTTTAACACTAAACTTTTTGTAAATCCAAGGAATCATCTCTGAATCAGTTTTTTTTCAGTGTTGGCAACCATAAAAAGCTTTCAGTTCAAGAGCAAGCCAGAAGCTATCAGTTATGTTATTAATTATTAGGGATGTGACGAGATCTCAGGCTACGAGATTTCTAGTCGAGGTGAAAAGTTGTCTTGTGAGTTGTGATGTTATAAAGGAGTGCGAGGGTGAATTTAGCACTGAAGATTGGAGGCAGGATTGGAGTAGAACCGCTTTTCATGTGCTTTGCACACACCTTACAGGCTATCCTCAGAGTTGGTTGTCGCTCGTTTGAGGCACGTGAGTGTGACGTAATAGTTTTTTCTTCAAGTTCAAGGGTTGCCTAATCCAAAAGCATTAACCACGGCTCATAACATACAATCAAATAGCACTTTAGATATGCTTAAAGCCATAATCATCATAAACACTGATGAAATTAAGACATGTGGAGTATTCCTACTTAAGTCCGATTTTGCAGTACAGACATGTAATTGACGTAATCAAACTATTACCTTAGTGTAGGACTTTTAGCTTCATTTTACATACACATACATACACAGCTGTTTGACACTGCATAAAAGTTAAAAACTTTAAAACTAAAAAATGACATGATTTTATATACATCACAGCAACACAGCAAGAAGGTCTATGGTTTGAGCCTCGGCTGGGTCAGTTGGCGTTTCTGTGTTGAGTTTGCAAGTTCTCCCTGCCTTTGCGTGGGTTTCCTCCGGGTGCTCCGGTTTCCCCCACAGTCCAAGGACATGAGGTACAGGTGAATTGGGTAAGCTAAATTGTTCATAGTATATGTATGTGTGCGAATGAGTGTGTTTGGGTTTACCAGTAATGGGTTGCGGCTGGAAAGGCATCCGCTGCATAAACATGTGCTGGATAAGTTGGCGGTTCATTCCGCTGTGGTGACCCCAAAATAATAAAGAGACTAAGCCGAAAAGTAAATGAATGAATGAATTAAAGTTTAATTTGTGGAAAGGAGTTCGATTCTCATGTTAAATTGTACATTGAAGAAGCCGGTCAGTAGAGTTTATAGCTAAATATTTAGAAGTGTTTGCATGTCTTTAATGGCAAAATTCACTAAAATTAATGTAAAATAACATTCATTACAGGCTGATTTAAAAAAGCTCCTGAATTGTTTTACGTTTTGTGATTACTTTTATTTATTTATTTTTTTAAGTAGAATAAAAATATATTTTCCATTCATATATTAGCAAATATTTATAGCATGTCCTGTACTGCATAGAATTAATTAAAATAGAAGTAAAATAACATTCATTACAAGTTTATTTATATAAGCACCTAAATAGTTTAGCAGTTTGTGATTTTTTTAATTTATTTTTTCTTCTTCAGTTGAATAAAATATTTTCTATTAATGTATTTCATCGTTGAAGATTTCTTAAAAATACTTTAAAAATCTCGTCTCATCTCATTCTCATAAACCCAATCTCGAGTCTTGTCTCGTGGAGTATTAATTACTCGTCACACCCCTATCAATTATAATTATTAATTATTAATTATTATTTTTTGAGCAACGGTGAGCGTACACTCAAAAAATTACTTGTCTTGCTTGTTCAAACTACTTATTTAAAATGAGTTTTTTTAGGGAAAACAATTTCATTGTTTTATGTTCGATCCACTTAAATTAGTTAAAATGATTACGTATTTTAACAAGTTTAAGTGGATTAAACATAACCGATTTGTGTCGAGAAAACATGAAGGATTGAAGAGTTCACACTTAGCTGATGATTGATAATAAAGCGAGTTTGGCATGCTGTCCCAGGAGAGAACCCTGAGCTGAGAATATCCTGGAGCCTGGGGCTCCCTCCTGTTTGAAGGACAAGAGGAGAGTTTGAGCTCAGGTAGGACTCGAGAACTCCCCTACTTGTGATCTGCTGAGATATATCTGACTATGAGTTGCCTTTGGATGCTATTTTGAAGTAGTCAATTTACTTATAGTGTATGTCTTTGGACAGTGGGAGGAAACCAGGGAACCTGGGGAAAACCCATGCAAAACACGGGGAGAACATGCAAACTCCACACAGAAACGCTGACCGGCTCGGAGAGGGCCAAACCAGTGGCATGCTTGCTGTGAGGCAACAGTGCAACCCAATGGGCCACCGTGCCACACTATCAGAGAAGGGGAGGAGTAAGGTTGGAAGGGGAGATTCTTCAAGACGAAGATGACTGGAGCAGAAAGCTCTGGTAATTTATTGTGTGCCAGTAGTCATCTGATTGGTGCAAATATACAGAGCTAATGCGGTACCAGCTGTTCAATCATAAGCATGTGATCCTCTCAAAATTAGTTTACAAATAAACCACACTTTGTGTGGAACAGTGTATCAGATGACTTGTGAACATTTCAGAAATACATGATATTTGACACCTGTATGGTATTTTTTCTGTATTTGTATCATCTTTCATATTTAATCAATGAACTGAACTTGTATTCAATGTAAACAAAAGCAACCAGCAACACAAGACTGGTTATTTTACTGTGGTTAAGGCTGTTATGAGGCCTCCACTTTCCAGGAGATTGTGCCTATAACACGCTTGAGTGGCTTATGGTTGTGTTGCTGTGAGTGATTTATGATATGCCATCAATGCTGTGATAGCTCATCATCAGTGTCTCATCATGATGTCACGCTGTATGTGTCAGGCTGATGTTATATCGATCTGTTGGGCATAATGCATCCTTAGAGAAGACCTTCTGTTGCTGAATATCATGCTAAATATGATATTTAATACTACAGCACAACTGCCAATGTCTTATTATATTACAGGCTTGACCTTTTCAATTATTCAATTGATCATTTTATGCATAATTTTCATCTGTGTTTGGAGAATGGAGACCAGTGATGTCCGGTCGGCGAATGAAACGATGAATCCGTTCGACTGAACCATCTGAAACAGTTTATGGGTGAATTTTAGTACAGATCGAGAAGTTACTAACTTTAAGCTTTTTACTTGGATGTGCTGTCAGGCACCCAGACCTGGACATTCATCCATCCATCTATTCATTTATTCCTGTTCATCTTTTTTATCCATCCATTCATCTATCCATTTATATCTATTCATCTTTTTATCCATCCATCCATCTGTCCATCCATCCCTTTTTTATCCACCCATCTGTCCATTCATCCATTCATCCATACTTTGTTCGTCCTTCTGTCCATCTATCTATCTTTTTTTATCAGTCCATCTGTCCATCCATCCATCTCTTTTTTAATCCGTCCATCTGTCTATCCATCCACTCGTCCCTACGTCTATCTATCCGTTCTTCCATCCCTCCATTTATCCATCCATCCATTCACCTGTCTGTCCATCCATCCACTCGTCCCTCCATCTATCCATCCATCATCCATCCACCTGTCCGTCCATCCATCCATCTATCTTTTTTATTAGTCTGTCTATCCATCCATCCATCGATCCATCCACCTGTCCGTCCATCCATCCATCTTTTTTATCAGTCCGTCTGTCCATCCATCCATTAATCTTTTTTTATCCGTCCATCTGTCCCTCTATCCATCCATCCATCCATCTTTTTTACCCGTCCATCTGTCCATCCATCCACTTATCCCTCTGTCCATCCATCCATCCATCTCTTTTATAAGTCCATTTGTCCAAACATCTACTCGTCCCTCTGTCCATCCATCCATCTATATCTTTTTTTATCCGTCCATTTGTCCATCCATCCACTCATCCCTCCATCCATCCATTCATCCATTCATCCAGTCATCCCTCTATCCATCCATATATCCATCCACCTGTTCGTCCATCCATCCATCCATCCATCCATCCTCATCTTTTTTATTCATCCACTCATCCATCCGTACATCAATCTTTTTTTATCCATCCATCCGTCCATTTGTTCATCCATCCATCCATCCATCCATCCATCCAACGTCATTGCATCACCACAGTAATCCTCATTTGGATATGCTCATCCAGAGTTTCATGCAATTTTGGGTGTTTCATTTTTAATTTGTCGACTTGAGCTGCAGTTTTGGACTTTCACTTTCATTCAGGAACTGCTCATGCATGCCCCCATGACAAAAAGATATTGAATGCAGGTATGAACTGTTGGAAGAGTGTTGTTTTAATGGAATTTGATACCGCATGCCGTAGGGGAAAAATATCTGCATTTCGCGATACATGTGTCTGTGGTCCTTTATTGACTCGGTAGATGCAGAGAATAGTGTGTGTAAGGAATATCCTGTCGCAAAATGCAGCGAAAATCCTACACTACAGTAATCGTTTGATTAAGGTTATTAAATGTCTGTACTGCACTTCAATAATTCCACTAAAATCGGCATAGTCCACATGTCTTAATTTGATTTCTGTTTAGTTTATGACCTTAATCAGATTAAATTTGTCAAAAGTCACTGTTCACATTACTGGTAATCAGAGTATTGTTTTAATTGTATTAAATTGGATTATTGGTGTCCATGTAAACATACTGTCACGTTATCCTTCAGAAATCATTTAAGAAACTGTTATTATTACTGTTAAAAACTGTTTGGCTGCTTTTACTTTTTATGTGAAAACTGTGATACAGAAACATTCAAATGCACCTTCTAAAATGTATTTATTTCAAGGACATATACATTTTTCAATGTCAATTTTTTTTATATTGCCCTATTCAAACAACACATGAATACCTAAAAAAGTTTCATTAGATTTTCTTTTTTATGGTAACTGGTTGCAAACAATATATATGGTCTGAATTTAAACAAACAAATTAAGTGGATTGATACTAAATTTAACTTGTTTGTTAAAAATCAGCCCATATAAATTATTTGCAACATTTCAAATAATTTTTTTCAGTGTTCAAGACTTAATGTAAAGACATTTAACATGTAAAAAGCAAACAAAAAACGCTTCGTTTTTTTCCACTTTTCTGCAATTTATTCAGCTTTTAATTAAAAAAATAAAGACAATTTTAAACTGCATTTAATGGGGAAAAAAGCTATCATTTACAATTGTAGTCTATTAAACGTTATTATTGTTTGTTATTATTATCTTTTTAAAGCAAAGACCACAGTGGAATTAAGCTATTGAATCTATATTGTGGTATCATTGAAATGAAAGATGGAACAGAATGTTGTTACTTACAAAATTACCAAGTAATTACTAAATTTTTGTCAAACAAAGTCAACTCAACTATAAAACGCATAATAAAAAAACAGAAAAAACATACAAAAGGGAAGCCCCGACATGTGAACACTCACTTAGCATATAGTTTTCTCCTCTAAACATACTGTAACTGCACATGTACATGTATTATAACCAGTGTTGTGCAAGTCACTTCCAAACTGTAATACATTACAGATTACTTGTTACTGTTCTTTAAAAGTAATCCCTTACCTTACAATATTACTGTTTTAGAACTGTAATATGTTACATGACACTTATATTACTTTTTAGTTACTTTTACCAAAATAACTAAATGTACTGCAGAGCATTTTACATCCAGTAGAAAGTGATATGATATAGCAGAATGACTGTGACCTATCCAAGCTACTAATAATATAGTATATAATTGCCAATGTGAAGGCTCAAGACAATGCAAGAAAGCATGACAGTCAGAATCACATATGATCTAAATAGAACTGCTGTATTTTTTATTTCTTAATGTCTTGCTTGCAAAAAGTTTGTTGTAACGCATGCGTTACTGAACATGTTCTGACTAAAATATTACTGAAAATGTATTAGTAATGCCTTACACTACTGTTACAGGAAAAAGTAATACATTACTGTAATACATTACTTTTGTAACGCATTACTCCCAACACTGATTATAACTTCCCTCGTCATCTTACTCGCTCTATATTTGTTTGCCTCCAGCATTTAAACCCCTGTGACCTTATAAACTGATACAGCAGTGGCACAGGGATGAAGAAAGCATGTTTTATTCAGTTTACACATCTGATTCATAGAATTACTCAGTACTCTTTCTCTCCTTCTTGTTCTCTCTCTCTCACTTGCTCTCTGGTCTGTCGTCTTATTTCATAAAGTATGCATGATGAAAGCCAAACTGAGGGCTTTTTTTATATTACTGTATAAGAACTCCAGGTGCTCTCACTTGATCATTGTGACGCCATGTAAAAATAACTATGCCATGGGCTGTGCCACATTTTGTTACTTTAAAGCACTTAAATGCGTTGTTTGTTCTTGAATATTTAGCTGTCAGCTATTATTATATTGGTGCTTAAAGATAAATAACCTAAAAGACCTGAAAAAGTGAATTATGCCTATTACAAAACATGAACGAGAGAGATTGGAGCTCAGTTAGACAACATACACTAAATTATTTAATATATAATGAATATGTAGATTAATATTCTAGTCTTTTATCCTCCCTAGCTTACCGTAGCTAACAATTTCTGGGCATAGTTTTACTAAAAAAAGACAAGTTCTTAGCTATAAGCATTCTGGAATATATTAAGGTATAGTATAGGGCTACAACCCAACTGTCAGCTTTAGCAAATTAATTTAGTGTAGTTGACTCAAAATTTACTGAGTTTATTCCACTCATTTGAAAAGAGTTTGGAACTCAGTGTTGAAGGCATAGAGTTAATTAAATATCTTATTACTTCTACTTAAATGGAATAAGTCCACAATACTCTTATAGATTAGTTAACTAGAATAGTTTGTAGCAATTGGTTTCATCAAACGGTTTGAGTTGCCTTAACTTATTGGGTTTTACAGTACTCAATTGGTTTGAGTTGTCTTTCATTATTGGATTTTACTGTGCTCAAATTGCTTCGTTTACTCAAATGGATTAAGTTCACAGTGCTCATTAGGATTAGTTTTTGAATGTAAATGGTTTGTTGCAATCGGTTTTCTCAAATTGAGTTACCCTAACTTTTTGGGTTTTACAGTGTGTATATCATTTCAGCATCAATATTTGTAATGTGCTGATCCACCATAGCCCCATCGCAGGATATGCAATGTTGAGTTTATTTGTTGGGATTATGTTAGAGCATGACAAATTATCTCGGAAATATGAGATTTGTGGAGTTTGACCGTAAGAAGTTTATCATCTGCATTTGTTTTTAAAACTTGTGACTTTTGCATTCAGCAGGGTGTCAGCGGGGTCTTAAAAGGTCTTAATGTCTTAAATTTCAAAAAAAGAATTGTAGGCCTTAAAAAGTCTTAAATTCACTGAAATATTGTGTTGTATATCTTAAATAATTTTAAACAGGTCTTATTTTTCTTCTGTCCAAGTAAAGCTACCCAATCGGCCCGATGTCCATCCAGTCACTAACAATTCATCTTTATTAAATTAGGGAAAGAAACTAAAAACACTTGGTTAATCAATCATTGTGTTTCTTAAAATGTGATCTTCCCAGCAATAATGTAGTATATTGCTAAAAAGAACATACCAAATAAATTCAAATAATAAGTAGGATATGGAATCCTTAGCCCCAAACTTCCTCTTCCCATTTTGACACCCAAGTTACTTAAGTCTAATGATGTAACGCTTATAATAGCTAGATATGGCAACATGGAGAAGCGGAGGCTGCAGCTGTGCCCTCAAGCACTTTACACTGCCTGCATTTGACAGCTGCTGTGAGTCAGGGACGTGAATTTATTCAGCAACAAGATTTTAAGAACATTTTTAGTTCATAGAGCGCAAGTTTTATTTTTGAACAGGAAATTTTGACCTCATAGCTGGCTATGGTCCTGTTTTTTAGGCCTTGTTAAATTAATAATCTGTTTGAGGAGTAACGCTCTATCATAAAGTTGAGGAAAGGCACATCTGTTTTGTGCCCCAGTATGAATAATACAGTTTAATAATAGTTAAGTATTAGCGACATTGATTGGCTGATTGCACATCAAGTACAGTACCAAACCCTGCACTTGATGTTGCTTTCAATCACTTTACTGCATTTTGCCAAGATACACTTTTGAACAGTTGAATGGCAGAACGATGATGTTACTGTGTCTGCTGGACCATTCATCCACAACAAACCTTGACCCCCTTGGCTTTGTCATGGAAACAAATTATTTCTGAGTTTGTGAGTTCTTGTACAAGAACTGCTCAGAGCAGAGTCTCTGTCATCCTGTATTTATAAAATCCAATGTGCTGTAAGTGAAGCATTGCTTGCCCTCTCAATCAAAAGACAATAAATAAATAAATAAGTAAATAAAAAAAAATTTTGCATAAAGAAAATTTATCTCTTCTTAGCACCATCAAGATATTATATTTATATATATATATATATATATATATATATATATATATATATATATATATATATAAATATATATATATATATAAATATATAAATATAAATTCTGATATATATATATATACACACACACACACACACACACACACACACACACACACACACACACACACACACACAACAGTTCTGCCTGTTTCTTAAATCTGATTGGCTGATAGCTGTGCGATATTCTGCAGATAACAGCACTCGTCCAGCCTCTCAATGCTTTTACTCCGCCCACATACAGCAACAAGCAGAGGACATTCTACAGTTTGACAAATACTGCTGCTTTTAGACAACAGATTGTACTTTTTGAGGCGTTTTAGTCAAGAATGTTGTTATTTAGATTGCAACTATAAAATATTCATTATTTCTAAGAGACGTGACATTCAGTGCAACAAGTCAATCTCTCTCTCTCTCCTGTATGTTGTAGTGCTGTATTTATACCTTTATAATTGAGTGTGAGATGGGACTCGCAAATCAGGAATGTATGTATTTTGTGTTGGCCACTCTTTTTATAACCAAAAATCTGTTTGTCTCTAATGAGTCTTCTGTTTTTGTTTCTGCAGACTAGTTCGGTAGAAAGAAAGAAAGAAAGAAAGAAAGAAAGAAAGAAAGAAAGAAAGAAAGAAAGAAAGAAAGAAAGAAAGAAAGAAAGAAAGAAAGAAAGAAAGAAAGAAAGAAAGAAAGAAAGAAAGAAAGAAAGAAAGAAAGAAAGAAAGAAAGAAAGAAAGAAGAAATGGCCACATGTGTTTAGCATTTTTCCTTGTCAGGTCTATAAATATTGGGACATTGGCACAATTCTAAAACAGTTTGCATATGTTCCTCCCACTTGTTAAGGGACCAAAAGTAATGGGAAATAATAATAATTATAAATCAAATTTTTACTTTTTAATACTTGGTTGCAAATCCTTTACAGTTAATTACACCCTGAAGTCTGAAATTCATAGACATCACTAGACGCTGCGTTTTATCCCTGGTGGTGCTCTGCAACTGTCTTCAGTTCCTTCCTGTCCTTCGGGCATTTTCCCTTCAGTTTTGTTTTCAGCAAGTGAAATGCAAGCTCAATCGAATTCAGGTTGGTTAATTGACTTTGCCATTGCATAACATTTCACTACTTTCCCTTCAAAAACTCTGGTTGCTTGTGCAGTATGCTTTGGGTCATTGTCCATATGCACTGTGAAACGCATCCTAATGAGTTCTTAACATGATAAATATTATTTAATAATCAGGTTAGGAAGATAAAATAAATAAGTAAATTGATTATATTATATTTCTACGTCTAGAACAGAGCTTACTGACAAGACCAACTTTTATTCAAAATGAAAATGCTCTCAAGATTTTAATTTACAGCCAAGTATAAAACTGTAAAAAAAAAATAATAATAATAAAATAAAATAAATAAATAAATTGTAGCATATTTAAAAATTCATGAAATGACCCTTGCATCTGCAAAATGCGTGACAGAAAAAGGTAGATGTTAAACTGCTGTGGTTGACTTAAAATTCTCAAACATACTATATTACCTTTACCCATTTAGTTCATTTATTTTTTTTTAAGTCCCTTTATTAATCTGGGGTCACCATAGTGGAATGAACCTCCATACCCTTTTAATATATTTAATATATAATTACCATAATAAAATCCATTATGAATTTTCAATGGTCAATGTTAGTGTAACTACAGTAAAATTATGGAAATAGCTGGTGATTGATACAGCAAACGGCTGTCTAACCTAATTGTTATGGCGCAGCTATGTTCAGCTATTTGTTTTTTGCTTTTTGGAAAATGACTGTGCTGTTCATTCAATAAATTGCGGTTCGAGTTGGAGAGCTCTTCAATAAACCTGCTCACACAGAGTTGTTTTTTGGTACATTTCAGCGATGTGACTCATACGCAACAGAATCTCATTGCTTATCAGCACAGTAAAACAGCAGAGGCACCAGCAGGACCATGAAATTTGGTTGCACTGGCTAGGAAAAAAAAATAAGGTAATTTACTCACAGTTCTGTTCAGGTACTGTGCATTTCTGCAGTTTTGCAAAATGGCCTGAATAGGAATAAACTGAAATTCGATGCATATTTGTTCTTTTGAGCGCTCGTACAAGATTAAAGCAGCATTCCGCAGGCCTCGCCGTTCAGTTGGCTGAATCTGAACTGAATTGTTGTTTGATTATTTGTGCAGAGCTCGTCCTCTGAGACCCGCGTGCCGCTGCTTTGCCCTCTTAAAATGTCACCCGCTCCGTTTCTGAGCGCTGGATCTGAGGTGACCCGCCGTGCCTGGCCTTTCGGATGCTTTCTGTGTATGACCTCACCACTGACACTCAAAACAAGCCAGGACTTTCTGCTTTCAACATTCACTCTCTTTATAAGCCCGTTAAAGATGCCGGTCGTCCACATGCACAGTCAGAGTTTCCATATTCTCTGATAGATCATTTTTATAAGACTAGAGTGCCAGTACCAGAGGATTGTGTTTAATGCATCATCTTTCCGCTCGAACTGACGGAATCATCCGGTTTTAGGATCTGTATGGATTTTGCCCATTATCAAAAAGCCAGGCGGGGATCCAAGCCACTTTACAAAATGAAAGCAAAGACGACAGGCCGAATGAAAGGCAAAACTACGCTCAAAAAGATGGAAATTGAGTCAGTCAAGGGGATTTTTGACAGTCTCAGAGAAATCACTCAACATGATACTGTCTAGACTGCATTTACGCACATTTAGCTAGTAACCTGAACAAGAACATTTCGACTTCTGTCTTTCTTTCATATGGCTAGTTATAAATGCTATAATCCTTACCCACATCTTTAATCTTCCCCTTAACATATGTCTTCAAAACATGCTGGTAAACACACACACTTTTTGTTATCTTTATTATATTGGAAATATGTGTGCACAGGCAGATAGATCCCATCCAGTTGACTTCTAAACATAGTGGATGATATTTTTGGAAGGTATGATGGGATTCTGAAGTAATATCTATGTTGATCCTGAAACCTCATTCCTGTTCTAAAATTAAATTCCTATCTGATCCCTACCCCTAAACCTAACAGTAAAGTATTCCTAAAATAAAAGAGGGTTTTACTTGGATCGCAATGACAATCCACTACAAAAAACAATTTTTTTCTTACCTTGGTTTTGTCTTGCTTCTAGTTAACATATCTAAAAGGTCATAATTTAAGAAGAATTTTCTAGACAAGCAAAAAAAAAAAAAAAAGCTTGTTGTTAGGAATAAAAATTCTAAATTAAGTGAGGTTTTTCTTAAAACAAGCTAAATAATCTGCTAATAGGGAAATTAAAAATCTTATTTCTAACCAAAAAAATATTATTTTGCTAACATCATTGGCAGATTATTGAGCTTGTTTTGAGGAAACTTTCTATTATTAATTTTGACTTACTATTTAGCATCAGAAGTTGACTTGGCAGAGATGAAGGTCCCATATTGCAGATCTAAAGCATAAATAACTGTAAAACACCCAGAATGTTTATAGGGCATGTGCACATCGTTTGCAAATAGCGTTCATGTGTGCAAGAGAAGCTATTTTAAAGTATGTTGCAAACAAAGAATTTCGACAGCTATATACATTAAATATGTCAGTAGTCTCAGCAAATAAACCAAAACAGCTCTACATACACTGGAAACTGAATTGGAAACACAGTGTTTCTCAACCTTCTTTTTGTGTTCAGTTATTTTTGCCAAATATATTTATTAACATTTTGTGCAGATTCAATATCATGTACATACAAAAATAAGTAATACACTGTTCTGCTTTTCACAACCAAGAACTAATGGCCATAAAAAATATAGCAGTAGTTATTAAATGACAAATAATTATATAATAAAATAATAAAATAAAAAACTACTAATTAAAATAATAAATAAAAAAACTAAATAATAAAAATGCTTTATTTCTCTTATGCTTTAACATAATCAGTGTCAATATAATTCAACAAAGATTTCCTTGTTTTGTAAAAGGATTTTTAAGACCCTCTTAACGAAAACCTAATTTTTCTACCTAAGGTGGAGATGTTTGTTTCCACTTAAGGAAAATAAGCCTCCTAGGGAATAATGTGGTAGAAGCAATAAAGTTATGTGTTGTTGAGGGCAAATTTGGCTCAAAAGGAATTGGGAACAGTGCTTTTAGAGGGTCTGGAGTGGCTGATATGTTAAAGTATCAAATATTTTTGACCAAAACTCTGTCAACTCTGGGGATTGTTGAAACCTATTAAAATATTACTTCTATCTGGGTAAATTTTACAAATGCTAATTTTAGAAGAAAAGAACAAGAGAAGGGAGAAGCCTGTGTCATTACCAATGAAAAAGTTATTAAATCCAAATATTTTTAGGTCAGAATTTGCCTGGGCTATGAAAAATTGTAGACTTGACTGCAAATATTCTTCATATACAACTCATTCCATAATTGTAAATAGTTGTGTTGCTTTAAATACCATAATATACAATCACTGGCCACTTTATTAGGGACACCTCACTAGTAAAGGGTTGGACATCCTTTTTGCTTTCACAAATGCCTCAATTCTTTGTGGCAAAGATTCAACAAGGTACTGGAAATATTCCTCAGAGATTTTGGCCAATTTTGACATGACAGCATCACGCAGTTGCTGCAGATTTGCCGGCTGCACATCTGTGATGCGAATCTCCCGTTCCACCACATCCTAAAGGTGCTCAATTGGATTGAGTCTGGTGTCTGTAAAGGCCATTTGAGTACAGTGAACTCATTGTCATGTTCAAGAAACCAGTCTGAGATGATTTGCGCTCTGACATGTTATCCTGCTTGAAGCAGCCATCAGAAGATGGATACACTGTGGTCATAAGGGTATGGACATGGTTGACAACAATACTCGGGTAGGCTGTGGGGTTGACACGATGCTCGTGTAACCCCACCGGTCCTCCATCACCCAACCTGCTTTGAGCTGGTATCGAAGGGCGACCTTCCGCATGGGTGTCTGCTGCTCTACCAAGGAGGCTAAAGACCATAGCTTCTAGCGTCTGTCGCTAGAGCACCCTTAGAGGTCAGAGGAGTGAGGTTTACCTGCACAGCACTTACTAGCTGGCCTCTGTTATACTCAAATGGTACTAAGTCTGGTAAGAAAACATCCAACACAGCATTACACCACCTCCAGCAGCCTGAACCGTTGATACAAGGCAGTCATGTTGTTGATGCCAAATTCTGACCCTGCCATCTAAATGTTGCAGCAGAAATCGAGATTCATCAAACTAGGCAACATTTTTTCCAGTCTTCTTTTGGCCAATTTTGGTAAGCATGTGCCAATTTTACTGTAGCCCCAGTGTCCTGTTTTAGCTGACAGAAGTGGCACCCGGAGGGGCCACGTTTAAAGTCACTTAAATCACTTTTCTTCGCAATTCTGATGCTCGGTTTGAACTTCAGCAGATCGTCTTGACCATGTCTTCATGCCTAAATGCATTGAGTTGCTGCCATGTGAAGGGCTAGTAAGAAATTTGAGTTAACGAGCAGTAGGACAGGTGTACCTAACAAAGTGGCCGGTGAGTGTATAGACTCCATATATATTTGTATTGTCTTTTGCAACTTTATATATGTCTTTATTGTTACTTTTGAACAATTCAGTGAATCTTTGCTGAATTACAATACGAATCTTAATAAGTAATCATTGAAAATCTTTATTTCCCAGTGATGGGTTGCGGCTGGAAGGGCGTCCACTGCGTAAAAACTTGCTGGATAAGTTGGCAGTACATTCTACTGTGGTGACCCCGGATTAATAAAGGAACTAATCTGACAAGAAAATGAATGAATGAATGAAAATCTTTAAAAATGTCAAATCTTAACAACCCCCTTCTCTTCTGACCCGAGTACTACAAGACTTGACTGACATTATTTTCAGCTGCCAAAATGTAGTTTACTTTTCAGTGTTTTTTATTTAAATTTTTTTGATTTGTCTCGAATCATTTTAGAAATGTTCACACTAACACAATTACACGAGCTGAAGATATTAAGATAATTATAATGATCTAAATGAGGTAATTAAGCACGTGGGAGATGAATCTTGGAGGCCGCCCAGCGAACACCGTTTTAATTAGCAGACATTCAGAGCAGTGGAATTAGCACGATTTTGAGTATTTTTTTTTGTAAAGCGTCTGGCATCACCACTCAGGGATTTCTGTTTTTCTGTAATGAATTTCAGGACGGATTATTTTTGACCTGCTAAAAGACTCCAGCAAAAGAGAGTGTTGAAAATCTGTGAAGTGATTCATTAAAACGCTTTTCGCGAGAGCGTTAGTAAATTACAGGCAACAATTTCTTTCATGCCTTCGCGTCAAGCCCTTACTGTTCTTCTTCTCTACTATAAACCAGCAGATTTCTGTGAAAGGAGGAAGTAAACAAATCGACAAAAGCGCTGTTAAAGAGGAATCAAGGAGCAACTCCATTAGAGGCTGATGGAAGTGTGACTTTTGACCTCTGGTCTTCTCTCATGCGTACACACACGCACACACTCATCTAAAACAGCAGGACGTTTCATACCGCCAGATGTCATAATAGCCATGACTTTGCTGTTAAAGGGATAATTCTCCCAAAAAAAAATTATTTACTCACTATTTAGTCTCCCTTATGTGGTTTCAAATTGTTTTTTTTATTGTAATGAAGGAGATATTTTGATGAAGCTGAAAACCTGTAACCATTGACTATCATAGGACTGAGTAAATTCATTCATTCATTCATTCATTTTCTTGTTGGCTTAGTCCCTTTATTAATCCAGGGTTGCCACAGCGGAATGAACCGCCAACTCATCCAGCAAGTTTTTACGCAGCGGATGCCCTTCCAGCTGCAACCCATCTCTGGGAAACATCCACACACACATTCACACCCACACACTCATACACTACGGACAATTTAGCCTACCCAATTCACCTGTACCACATGTCTTTGGACTGTGGGGGAAACCGGAGCAACCGGAGGAAACCCACGCGAAGGCATGGAGGACTGAGTAAATTATTAAAGAAATAATAACTGTGACACTGCCGTTAAAGGGATAGTTCTCCCCAAAATTTTATTTACTCGCAATTTAATCTCCAAAGTGGTTCCAAACTGTTTCTTTATTCTCATAAACACAAAAGAAGCTATTTTGATGGAAGCTGAAAACTTGTTACCATTGACTTTCGCACGATAAACAAATACTATGATAGTCAATGGTTACTGGTTTCCAACATTCCTCAAAATAGCTTCTTTTGTGTTTATCAGAAGAAAGAAATTCTTAATTGTTTGAAAGAAATAAAGGGTGAGTAAATTATTCAAAATAATAATCACGACTGTGCTGTTAAAGGAATAGTTCTCCCAAAAAGGTACCCTACCTCGAGTGGTTTCAAACCATGTCTTTATTTTGATGAACACAAAAGAAGCTACAGTATTTTGAAGGATAAGATTAAGAAAATTATTCAAAATAATAACAATGACTGTGCTGTTAAAGGGATAGTTCTCCCAAAAATGTTATCTTACTCACTATTTACTCTCTCTCGAGTAGTTCCAAAGGGTTTCTTTATTCTGATGTACACATAAGATGTTTTGAACAAAGCCGAAAACCTGTAACTATTAACTTTCATAGTAGAAAAAAAAACAAATAGAAGTCAATGGTTACTGGTTTCCACCGTTCCTCAAATTATCTTTTTTTTGTGTGTTTAACAGAAGAAAGAGACTTTATTGTTTGAAACAATTAAAGGGTGAGTAGGTTATTTTAAAAAAAAATGTGCTGTTAAAGGGATAGTTCTTCCCAAAATGTTAATTTGCTCACTATTTATTCTCTCTCATGTGGTTTCAAACCGTTTCTTTATTCTGATGAACCCAAAAGAAGATATTCTGAAAGAATTCTATAGAAGTCAATGGTTACTGATTTTCAGCAATCCTCAAAATGTTTATGTTTGTGTTTAACAGATGAAAAATCCTTTTAATTGTTTGAAAGAAGAAAATATTGAGTAAATTATATAAAATAATAACCATGACTGTGTTGTTAAAGTGATAGTTCTCCCAAAAATGTTAACCTACTGTTTACTCTCCTTTACCAAAGGTTTTTTTTTTTATTCTGATGTACAAAAAAGAAGATGTTTTGAACAAAGACGAAAACCTGTAACCATTGACTTTCATAGTAGAAAAAAACAAATAGAAGTCACTGGTTACTGGTTTCCAACGTTCCTCAAATTTTTTTTGTGTTTAACAGAAGAAAGAGGCTTAATTGTTTGAAACAATTAAAGGGTGAGTAGGTTATTTTAAAAAAAGTGCTGTTAAAGGGATAGTTCTCCCCAAAATGTTAATTTGCTACCAATTTACTCTCCCTCATGTGGTTTCATACCATTTTATATCCTGATGAACACAAAAGAATATTTTCTGAAAAAAGCTGAAAACTTGTAGCTATTGACTTTCATAGTAGGAAAAACAAATACTATGGAAGTCAATGGTTACTAGATTTTCACATTCCTCAAAATATCTTCTGTGTTTAACAGAAGAAAGAAACTCTTAATTGTTTGAGGGTGAGTAAATGATGGCATAATCTTCAGTTTTGGGTGAACTATCCCTTTAAATCATTTTGACGACTAAACCAGACTAAGCACCTTCACATTTGCACTTCTCTGCGTTTGTTCGGTCTTTCGGCGTCGGTGTGACAGCAAAGCTTGGTGAGATGTCACGGCTGTCTGAAGACTTCTTTTATAATAAGATGAATAAAGACACATGCGCTGCGGCGGCGGCAAACACACACTGCTGTGTGACCAATTTACACAGAGACACGCTGAGTTTGATCAAAGTCCTTTTTAAGCATGTCAGCGTGCTTTGTGGCCATCTTTATAACACGCTAATGCAGCTATTTTAACAGAAGTGCAGCTTTTCAAGTTGGATAGGAAGGAAGGGTCTTGTGAAATGTGAGCAGGACCCGTTTCACTTTTAAACTTTAAGGAGCAAATGGCTCGTGTTTTATATTTCTGTTTTATTCTGAGGTGATTTGCTTTATATTTTATGTAAAAATAAATGTTTTGTGTTAATAATTTTCTTTGTTTTTAGTTTTTTATTATTAGTTTTGTGTGTTTTATGTTTGTTTTCTGTTGTTCGTGCTTTGGTTTATGCTTTTTGTTTTGTTCTGAAGTGATTTGATTTATATTTCATGTAAAAATAAACGTTTTGTTTTAATAATTTTTTGTATTAAGTTTTTGTTTTTAGCTATTTGTTTTATGTGCGTTTTAGTTGTTTGTGCTTTGTTTTATTCTTTTTGTTTGATTGTTTTTTATGTATCTTCCTTTTTATATTATTTGTTGGTTTAGTGTTTGTGTGTTTTATGCTTTTTGTTTAGTTGTTTGACTTATATACATTGTTTTGTTTTTGTGTTGTTTTTTGTGCCTTGTTTTATGCATTTTATTTTGTTGTATTATTAGTTTTATTTATTTTTTTG